>NW_024498573.1:5205700-5396133 GCF_017590055.1 Onychostruthus taczanowskii
TTCACAATCCTTCCTGTATTCCAGCCACTTCCACAGCAGTTTTGGGAGTCTGGTACTGTGCTTGTTACACATTTAAAAATAACTTCTGCTCTCTAAAGTAAGAGCCAGAAGCTACTGTAACTTAGCAACATGACCAAGCACCAACAGTGCAAAAGAACCCCCTAAGACCCACCTGCTCCCTCATTGTTCTTATTTATTTGCCAAGAGTTTGTTATTTGCTGATAAGCAGAGCAAGCGACGCATCAGCCCGACACGTATGTCCCACATTTACCCACCAAATTCATTGTTGACAAAGAAGTTCATAAGCAAACAAGAAATTAATAAAGCCCTGTATACATAAGTGAAAGCTGATAAGATCAGTAATATCATCTGTCAAGCAAGTTAATATAATCAACTTGCTAATTGCATGAGAAGTACAAGAAAGGCATTTGCTTTGAAGAAACTTAATTTCCTAAATTTGACTATGGCTCCACCAGTCTAAATATTTCCTTTTTGTGTGGTACAAATCAAAACATATGACCTGCTTTCTTCTGATCATTTGGTCTGCAAAAATACAACATAAGATGGCTTGTTCAGGGTTGCATCTAAAGTCCAGAAGAAATCAATGATAACTGTAAGAAAAAGACAGAGCTTTTTGTACACCAAATCTTTTTCTTGTACATTAATTAGTAATTATGCCTCGGATTTTTTTCAAGTGAGCTATTTCTCCTGCTGACTCTTGCATTTTAGGCTATGGGAAACTGCATCTTCATTCTCAGGGGCA
The DNA here is from genome assembly GCF_017590055.1 of Onychostruthus taczanowskii. Taxonomy (NCBI): domain Eukaryota; kingdom Metazoa; phylum Chordata; class Aves; order Passeriformes; family Passeridae; genus Onychostruthus; species Onychostruthus taczanowskii. Next base: position 5,206,464 of record NW_024498573.1, read on the forward strand.
ACATTGTTAAAAAATATGAACCCAGAGATAGAATTCTTAAATGAGGCTTTATTTTTTCTGATTTCTAAATGTGAAATACCATAAGCTTACATTAAAAAAAAAAAATAAAATAAAAACATCATGCAGACAGTAAAGCACAGAATTGGAAGTTGAGGTTTTGGGTCCTTACTTTATTTCTTTTCTTTCTTTTTTCTTTAAACTTCCCCTTAAAAATGCCAATCTTATACACAATTCCACCTACCAACCAAGAGGCCATTGAAGTCTGAAAAAGCAATCAAAGCTTGGGTAAGTGATAAATTGTCTTTTACACTGGTAATTAGGTTGGAGACAGCACTGACTTATTTCTCAAAAGACCACAAAAAATGACCATTAAATGGCTTCTACAGCAAAGGCTTCTGCTGAGGAGGTGGAAGGCTCTTCCAGCTTGTGCCCTCTCTCACAAATCTACCCCGCCGTGCGCCACAGTCATGCATGATGCTGATTATGGTTCTGACACATTTTCCAGAGCATTCCATTTAAAGATTGACCCTTCCCAGCTCTGAGCTTCCATGTTTGGATGGCACCAGCAAGGCAAGGGCTCTGGGAGCCAGAGCTGCTGACCCCACCTGTGTGTGGCACCCTCAGCCAGCACAGACCTCGTGGTTTTGGCTGCCAGCCTGCCCTTCTTGCTCTGAATATCCCAAATCAGGGGAGAGATTAATTAGAGCAGTCCAGAGGTTACCTAGATCAGTGCTCAACATTGGGAGCAGACACCATCCCTTTCCCATTTGAGTCTTGGGCTCAGAAATATTAAAGAATCTGTCTTAGGCCTGGAAATCAAATCAATCTTGCATGCACTTGGCGATGTCGCCTTTCCAAAGTGTTTTGCTTTGTTGGGTAACACACAACAAGTCTACAGGGGTTTTTGGGGGGGTCTCACAGGATCTCAGTGAAGTCTGTGGCATGTTTAGTCTCCTCCTGGGGCAGTTCTGGGTCTGTGCATTGTCTGTCACAGCACAGGACCAGACACCTTTTAAGACCAGCTCCTGCACCATGAACACTGCAAAGCATGACAGGTTCCTTTATCTCCAGCCTAACAGGTATCTTTATCTGGGCTGAGCTGACAGTGGTCTCTAGGCAGGCAGTTAGAAAAACCTCACCATTATCTTTCACTCATTCACTCTGGTTTGGCATGAGCAAGTCCAGGTGCTTCTGAAAGAGAGAAAAAAGAGGAAGCAGCAGCGGCATCCGTGGCTCAGCCTTCTACCTGGGGACCTCTGGTGCCCCTGATCAGTTTGTGTTGTTTCCCCTTGCTATCAGCCATTCCGTGTAGGTTTCCTTGCTGCTGAGCTGATGTCCTCATTAGTAAACTAGAGAATACATGGAAATGAGCTGCAGCCCTATGAGGAACTCTACAGGGGCAGCACCATCCTTGTCCTCCTGACATTCTCCAGCAGCAGCACCCCTGGCTGCCCTCTGAGCACAGCAATCTCCGTACCCTTCAGGGAGAGGGAGTGCTACAGCAGCCAAATTCACAGCAAAACATCTTTTCTATGGATGGCCTCATCTTCTTTCAGTGTTTAAGTTCCTCTCCCTGAGAAGCAAGCAGTAACTCTTGTTTAGAGTGACCAGACTGAAACAATCCTGCCTCTCTGAGCTGTTGTTATCCTCCCTTCAAAGCATCCCCCCTGGGCACCACAGGAGTGCTCATAAAAATGCTGTGTAGCCAAAGGTTAGTCATTTAACCTCCCAAAAGAGGTTAAACACCTCAAGTTTAAGAACAAAACCCAGCTCAGGGTGTTAAATGACCAGCCTGTGGCTGCACAGCAAAGGTGAGTATCAGACACGCATCTTCTACCAGAAGCCTACTAGCAGAGAAAATTGGTCTTTAATAATTAAAATATGTAAATTTGCATCATGATTCCACTGGTTTATGACTAGAAAACACAGCATACACACTTCTGTGACCAATCATTAATTTAAATTCCTTGTGCACACAGAAATACAGTTTCATATACACATTATATTGTGGTTTTCATGATCCAGTTTTGCTTCCCTTTCCCCCTCCAGAATAGGACACCTTAATAACATTCAGAATAAAGGATCTTAAACCTCCAGCAGAGAAGATACCTTTATCTTGCCTTAATTTGTACTGCTTGTATCAGAATGGCATTTTTAAGATTAAGATGAAGAGATATAAATGTAATCTCTCAGGAGTTAAACCAAGCTACCTGTGGGCCTGATGTTCTTATTGTTTGCCTGAGGAAAACAAATCTTTCATCCTTATCTATGTATTTCTTTGCTAATTAAAATGCATGGACTGCTTTAAACACTATTTACCCAAGGGGCCTTCAGCAGTGCTCTTTCACCATAAAAAAAAAAAAAAAAATTAAAAAAGAACATACAAGCAGTGGAAGGTTTTAAAGATGCCACAGACAAAAGCCACTCATTAATATTCCTGAAGAGTGCTATTATCAAAGCAGGATATTAACACTACAGGTCTAGCTATACAAAACAATTGCCAATCTAAACACATGGCAACAAGTGAAATCAGAAGCAGTAAGAGATAGACACTGAGAATGTTCTCAGATCTTGTCAGCTGTTGCAGAGAGCTGAGCAATTCAATGTCACCATTTGCATTTTTCCCTGGGTATTCCCAACACGATGCAGAAAACCCTGCAGCAGTGAGAGAAAATTATCCAGAGCAAATTGGGAAGGTTTGCAGTGCTGCTAGCAATGATTCTGTTATATTCCAAATTCAATTAGAAAGGGAGGCAGCTAAAACAGCAGCACCTTGCTGATGAGGCAAATCTTTCCCAGGCTGAAGGATAAAGCAGTATTTCCAAAGTCTGTTCATGCAAGAGATTTTACAAAACCTGACAACCACAAAGCCAAGTACAACAAGTTCTCCTAATACCCTTTGCTTCTGCTTGCCTCAAATCAGCCCAGAAACATTAATTATGGGTGTATACGTGTAATTACAAACAAATGAGTGATCAGATCTCTGTGATTTTCTGCTTATCAGCCTTCATGGTATTTCAAGATAATGCATTTCAGTCTGTGTTTGCAATAGATTAGGGCCAGGCATGTGGTCAGTTCATCAGTACAGCAACAAGCAGGAAATTATGAGGCACAGGAGCTCACACGCTTGGAATATCAGCAACTCTGAGAAAAGGTGAGTGCCATGAAAAAGTCAGCTTTTGCCCATGATTATTCTTGTTTTTACCCTTTTTACTAATGTTTTTACCCATTTTACCAATGGGCATGTCAAGGCAGCAAGAAGTTACTGAATCAAGGCTACACAGTGTATGAGTACAGAGGTAGACACTGAAAAGCTGCATTCCTGCTATTTTCTCCTGGACTTTTCCCTATAAACAGAAACACTCCCACTTGTTTTAGCAGACAACATTTTTAGCAGACTTCCTTTGCAGTTGACCAATTAGGAACTCTTCCATGGTAAGCCACCTTCAGAGATGGGTAAGACTGAAAATAAAATTAGAGCCAATTTTGAAGGGTCTATACTTAAGTGAAAAGAAGGAAGTAAAATTATTTATGAAGATGAGATTCCTCTGGGATAAATACCCACTACATGTGTGGCTCTAAAATTAGTGATATCATCTTCATTAAGATAAATCTTCCTTATTACACTGTAGTGCCCTTGTGCCTAGAATTCACACAGCCTCTAGGAAGAGAGGGTGGTCAGGCACTGCCCAGGCTCCCCAGGGAATGGTCACAGCCCCAAGGCTGCCAGAGCTCCAGCAGCATTTGGATAATGCTCTCAGGCACAGGGTGGGATTGTTGGGGTCTGTGGAAGGTCAGGAGTTGGGCTCAATGATCCTAGTGAGTCCCTCCCCACTTAGTTATTCTGTCATTCTCAGACAGGCAAGTCTTGCTCCCAGACCTTCTCTTCAAGGGTGCTACATAAATGGAGGGAATATGTCCATGTTTTAGCACCCTACTTCTTGTGTCAGGAAGGGAGGGAGGGAGGGAAGGAAGGAAGGAAGGCCGGAAGGAAGGAAGGAAGGCCGGAAGGAAGGAAGGAAGGCCGGAAGGAAGGAAGGAAGGCCGGAAGGAAGGAAGGAAGGCCGGAAGGAAGGAAGGAAGGCCGGAAGGAAGGAAGGAAGGCCGGAAGGAAGGAAGGAAGGCCGGAAGGAAGGAAGGAAGGCCGGAAGGAAGGAAGGAAGGCCGGAAGGAAGGAAGGAAGGCCGGAAGGAAGGAAGGAAGGCCGGAAGGAAGGAAGGAAGGCCGGAAGGAAGGAAGGAAGGCCGGAAGGAAGGAAGGAAGGCCGGAAGGAAGGAAGGAAGGCCGGAAGGAAGGAAGGAAGGCCGGAAGGAAGGAAGGAAGGAAGGAAACCTTGGACTACCTTGGGATCCTGCAAACCTGAGAGGAAACCAGCCAGTAACTGGAACCTTCTCCCTAGATATGGGGAACGTGAAAAGGCTGGAATCAAAATCATCCCACGTGCAAGAAACAGGAGACCAGAGATCTGAGAGGACCCAACTTTCAAAAACTGGAATCCATTTTAGCAGCCAGAATTAACTGACAGCATAAATGCAACCACTTCAGCTGTTTACCAAGTGACTGGTGCATACAAATCAAGGATGCTCAGAGTCTAAATGCTAATGTCTTCATAGGCTATGCAAGCACGAATTTGCACCTACAACAAGTGGAATACACTTCCTTTAGACCTTAACAAATGTGACTGAAGGAAAGGAAAATGAGAAAGACAACATGAATATTTCAGGGTGTGCATCCTGAAAGCTTTGGTGCAGCTGCACAGCTCCAATTAAATTCAATTTGAAACTCACATCTAAAACCCTGAGTAATGCATTGGTGAGTCCAAGGGTTTGATGTCAGAGGATGACTCTGAGAGTCAACTGCTTTTGTTCAGCAGAAGCCTTCACAGAAGAATGAAGCACAGTCTCTCCTCTTACAGAAAGTGGAGGCTGAAGGGAGCAGGAAGGGAAAAAGGAAATTTAGAAGAGACATTGGTATAATTCTGTCCATCTCGGTATCTAAGGAATCACATAGACATTATTTGTAATAGAAATGATACAGAGAGGTCAGGCTTTGGCTTTTCCATTACCCATCATCAGACAGGATTCAGAACAATTTCCATTTTATTTGAACCAGTAAACCCAATCAGATGAAGGTAGCTCCGGGATAAAAGGATCAACCACTGATCCAATTCTAATCAGCACAATGATAATTCTCTTACCTCCAGCAGGATTAATCTGATTGTTTGAGTAAACAATTTGATTCATCTTTTGGAAGTGATCAGAGAGCCCAGATGTCTTTGGACATGTGTCATTGCTTTACTGTGGAGCAGGGTGTGCTTTTCAAAATACTGCCATGGTTATCTCCTTTCCCTTGGCTTTGCTTCCCATCACCTGTGTTGGAACACCCCATTTTATCTTGGGGTAAAACAGGACTGGAAGTTCCAGTCCAGGATCCACTCATGCCCTCCAGGAAAGCCCTCATGCAGCAGCTACCCAAAATAAATCCTCTGAAATGTGCAGAGTGGGGCCTGAACCTGCAGCTCCTGCAGTTTTGCTCCACAGCTGTGTCCCCCTTGAGAGCACTGCTCATTAATATGTGCACAGCCTTCATGGCCTCCTGAGCATGGTCACACGTGTCCATAGCCACAAAGAGTTGGCATTTAAAAGCTTTGCAGATGCTGGAAAATCATCTTTCTTTTCTATATCACAAGTTGGAGTCTACCAATGTTGTTTTGCAAAATTCCAATTATAAAGGACCATTTAGGCTAAGCTGTTTCTAGCAGGAAACACAAACTGCCATATTCCCCTCAGATGTGATAAGTGACAATATTTTTGTCTCAATATTTTTGCTCTAAAGATGTTTTCTCTTTCCATAATTTTTAGTAATTTGTGTTATTTTGTGACATGTCTGTGGCATCGTATCTACATATCATTACTTCAAGTTGTCATGTCACTTTCCACAAGACTACTGCTGCCATGTCAAATCCTCACAGAGCAGAGCACTTGCTTTTCTTTATCATTAAGGGCAGCTGCTACTCTGTACAAATTGAAACATCAATATACTGCAGAAAGGTTCCAGGCTGCTGGAAACAGTTGCTCCTGAAATTAGTACACCAAATGCTTATCTTTTTTTCTTCTTCTTTTTTTTTTTTTTTTTCTTGTTCAAAGTGTTAACCTGTATCACTTCAACACAAACAGGAGGCATTTTGTTCAAAGGAATAAAGTGAAGGGGGTTCAAACATCCAGAGTCTGGTTTTGAATGCCTAAACAGACAAAAAGAATGTGAGAGAAGGTCATATTTTTAGATACCTTTTGTACCTAACAGTACATGCAGAGATCACAGAAATATCAATTGTAGTCATAGAGGAAGCATTTGACATATCTGGAAATTTAAGCTTGCATCATTTGCATCCCACTGCAGTGCTTTAACCATAAACCATTCATCCTGGCACAGCAACGAGCCAGATGAAGATAAAAGAGGAAAAGAGAGAAGTCAGTAAGATTACGCACACCAGAGTAATTGTTTATATTTCAATTTTTCCCTGTCAGTTGCTCAAGTGGAGTTGAATAAAATAGGATTCAGAAAATAAATCTCTTCTTAGATATCGTCAAAAGGGTCATAAATTCCAGTACCCTCAGAAATCTCATTCTTGGGGCCTTAATTCAGGTCTGGGAGAATTGCAGACACCAAACATTGTAGATTAGCCCCAGTTTAACTTTTGAGTGAACAAAGATGTCAGAAGAGATCAAATACATTATGTTATGCTGTAGAGGCAAGACAATGGTGGAGCCACTGTGCAAAACCATCAGTGCAGGGACATTGAGAGTAAAAGTCCCATTTGACAGGGACATGCTCCAGTGTGCACACAACTTCTCCTGAAGAGTTACAGGCTTCAGAGTGACTGCAGGATGGAGGAAAAGCTTTAATTCCTTCCACCAGAATCCCATTCAAAAGTCAGGCAATAGCAGCATCTATGTCTGGAAGACTAGACTTAAAAAAGCTGCAGATGGAAGAAAAATTAATTTTAAAAAATGAAATTGCATTTGTTTGCAGGAGCAAACAGGCTAGGAGGGCATAGCTTAAACTTTGATTTGCTCTCTTGTTTTTCCATGCTGAACATATGCAAAGAATGGAGGATGGGGAAAAGCAAATTTATGGCCATAGTCTCCCTCCAACAGCTTCTCAAAAGAAGTCAAATTTAGTTTTACATTAAATGCTCTGCAGTACTTGGATCACAAGTTCACAAGGGCATGGAAGTAGTTTGCATATAAAATAAACAAGCAAATAAAGCAGAGGGAAACTAATGAAAAGAGAAATTTGGGAAAGCAAAAACAAAGGCAGAGTGATCAGGGGGTAGAAATTATCTTCCACAAATAGCTTCACCTCTCCTTTTTTCTCCTCCCTTTCCAAGTCCAAAATATGGACCAAGCAGCATCAAAGTAACAGACACTAATCCATCATCAAACATTCCTTTTGATTACTGGCAGGGAGAGGAAGGAGCTGCAGTTCCTCTGCAGGCAGGATTCAAAGGAGCCGTGGCACAGAGCAGCCTTTGCTCCCCGCAGGGTCCCTGCTCTGCCCTGCCCAGGGACTGGGACATCCCAGTGGCACCAGTGTGGGAGCAGCCATTCTCAAATGGGGAACATGCCAACCTGTTTGATCCCAAAACTGCAGGGAAATAGTTCAGGAACATCACTAGGAGTTTCTTTTATTAGCAAAGAAATTCAGAAGTTACACAGTGTGGGTAGCAAGACAACCCTGCTTCACCCTTTTTTTTTTATTACTGGATTAGAAAAACACTGATTAAAAGTCAGTCTTACACGTCAGTTTAAGGTAACCTTCTTTTGCACTCTCTTTCTCAGCAGACAGCAACACTACCTTTGAAGATAACCATTCATGCATAAAATTACTAATAGAGACCATCTATCTGACAAATGTCTGTTCCTTAATAATTCATATCACTTGATCTGTTTTCAAAGGTTAGTCTTACATTTAAAATTACAGTTCTGAATAGGTCAGCCTGTTACTTAAAGATAAATTACTCCACCTCTCCGTGTTACTGTGTTGTGTTTTGATAATGACAGGATTTTTATTCCCATGCTTTCCTCTTCCTTCTCAGAATCAGCGTAGCAAAGTAGCAGCACAACCCACCTTGCCCACACCTTCCAGCAGTCCCATTTTGATTCTTTTTGACTAAGGCAGTCTGAGCATCAGCTTACAGTCCTTTACCTGCTTTTAGCAAAGGCTTAGGAAAGACTCAGCACTCCAGGGTGAAAAGATGAATCAATGATGTGTGATAGGACTAAGCTTAGTCCTGCTGTGTGGGAGCTAAAATGCTGTATAGCCAATGCTATTACATTCATAGTAATTAAAGGATAATTTCTGCTCTCCTCTAGATAGATAAAGCAATAAAATGACAATGTTTAAAGAGGAAATGCCAGTGTAATGTTCATGCATTTAACAACTACCCAGGAGATATGCATTGTAAATATACTTATAACAGAGAAGTTCCTGCTGTTTTATATAAGGAAGCATTTTGTGCTGGTAATTTCATACCACTGAGTAGTCTGGAAAGTTACTGGACCACAGACAACTTACTTTTTTCTTTTTTGAACACATGGTATTGGTATTTTTCTATGATTGTGAAGAACTGTCAGGTTATAACAGTTTGTCACATATCTTATTACAAATACATTTCTGAACTACTGAGGATGAAAAGCTCTTCTCAGGCAACCCAGACATCTGCACAGCAGATTAGAGCACCCGTCTGTTAGCTCAGCAGTGCAGGAGGGAAGGAAAAAGCAATGTTTGGAGTCTGTGGACACCCTGTGTGACTGCAGGAGGAGAGGTCTCCAGGAACAGTGTCCAGCAGCAGGAGAGCAGTGACAGCCCTCCAGCACAGAGCTGCTCCTAGGTCTGGGACAGGACAGCCCCACCCTGCACAGACAGCACCTGGACAGGGAAACTGAGATGGAAAGCAGTCCCAGGGAATTGCTGGATCTTGTGCAGCACTCCTGCAGGATTTCTCTATGTTGTGCTCTTGCTGTAATAGCTCAAGTGGAATAACTGGCCTTTGCTTTGCAGATAAAAACAAAATGAGAAGCTGCATGACCCCTTGAAAACAGACTCAGAGGTTCTCTCTGTCTGCCATGAAGCCAGTTCAGTTGGAATTGTCTCTGCTGTTCCTGGGTTGTGCACCACATTCTCCCCAGAGTTAATCAGGACAGGTTTAGAAATAATAATGTGATTTCCTGAGGCCCCTTCTGAAGTAACTGCATGTATACAATATATGTGTATGAAGAGCAAGAAGCCAGCATCTCCAAAACAGATAAACACAAACAAGCATCAGGTTCCAGGCACAAATACCAGCAGTTACCCAGAGGCAAATTATTCACAATGTTTTGTGATAAACAAATCAGTGATACATAAAGAGACCAACCAACCCAGCTACAAAGATTCCAAATCCCTTTTGCAGATGCCAGACAGGAGAGAAGAACCCAGCCCAGCAAATGAGCAGCTACCAGGGTCTCAGGACAGAGGAGCTTTTGTCAGTGTAGCCCATTTAATGTGCAAAATGCAATAAGGGACTTGCAGAAAATTTTGACACAGCTGTGGGTATTAACAGAACAATTCCTCTAGAGCTCAGACAACCTGTCCTTTACCTATCCAGGGTGTAAATGCTGACTTTCCTGAAGCATTTGGCTCCAGTGGGACTCCTCCTCTGCATCTCCTCACCCTGCAGCTCCCACTTGGAAGTCACACCACTCTGGGTGTAGCCAGTGCCCCAGGAACAAAGTGCTTCCCACTTCACTGAGAGCTAACACAGCAAAGGCAGAACTACAGATCTGTTATTTCGGACCCTGGGCAATAAATCATTCACAAAGAAGATTTCAGATGGCCCTAGTGAGACTACCAAAGGTAGAGTAAGACAAAGAATGGGTGAAATGCATAGTCTGTATTTTTTATTTTTGTTTTTCAGCTAACTAGATATGAAGGGCTGCAAAACTTGGTGTATCCCATTGCCAGCTCTTCCACGTATCAGCAGAGCCTCTGTTTACTGTAAGGGGATCTACCCAAATGTGGGGGTTCAGGAGAGGCAAGAGTGGTGTAGGAAGCTGCAGCCCACAGGGCAAGACTGCACCAGGGCAAGAGATGCTTTTACTCCATTGGCAAATGTGAATTTTCATGTTCAGTCCATCCATTATTATTCCCATGTACATGGTTGTGACATCTAATTCTCTCAAGGCTTGTAAAGCACGAAAAACCCTATATCTTCACCACAATCTAAAACATTTAAAATGTTTTAAATTGTATGGGTTACCCCAGATCACCTTCCCCACTGAGAAACTAATTCAGACTGCCTTAGATACAGTCTTTTCAGCAAACTGTGACCAATGAATCCACCTTTCTTACTTCAGAATGTAGTCCTGTTCTTGACATGGAAGGATATAGTAGCTACAGTTAAGTACAGTCTTTTCAGCAAACTGTCTTTCTTACTTCAGAGTGTAGTCCTGTTCTTGACATGGAAGGATATAGATAGCTACAGTTAAAAAACCCCCATCAACAGCAAACCCATACAAACAAAAAAATCCCACCCAAAAACCATTACATTATACAGCAAGCAGCATGTTTATACATCTGTACAGACAAGGGAGCTCTGACTCCAGCCATGCTCCAGCTTCTTTTTGCTAATCTATTTTAGCAAGAGCTGGGCAAGACAAAGCCTGACGACTGCAGTCCTCCCAGTCCAGGTGGAGTCTCATTTTTCAGCCAGCAATCCCATATTTCCTGTATCTAGAGCCTATTCTGATTCTCCCAGCTTGAGGCCCCACTGGCCTTTCCTTTGCCATGACTCTCACCGTGTGATTATCTACATTTGCTCACTTGTTCTGTGATCATCCAGAGGCCACACTGCAGGATCTTTGTTGCTTTAACATGCACCAAATCCCATCAGTTCCAGTGCTGTGGCTGGCAGGGCAGGCTCTCATTCCTTAGTCACCCTCTCAAATGCCAAGCACTGAGTTGCCAGCGTTGTCTGATTGCACCCAGAGCCAATTACATCAGCCTTCTGCCAACCTGGGGCTTATCTGCTCCCCAGAATTAATTCCTGTTTTGCTGCAATGCACAACCAAAGTTTTAAGTTCCTTGGCCAATTTATTACAATTAGTCTTTCTGCAGTGCGTTTGGTCTTCTTTATAATTATCCCACAGAGGCAGTGGTTCTGAGAATTACTCCGTGCACTCCTCTGCTTCCCCAGATCCCACACTTTGATGGAGAGGCAAATACTTGCTTTTCCACCACTATTCCCTCCTGTACATGTATATCAAGCAAACTGAAGCAATTGAGGCAGCACTCAGTGCTCAGCAGTGTGGCACTGAGGGTGGGAGGTGAACTGACCGGTGGCAAAAGTGCAGCTCAGTTCCTCCACTTTGGAAAGTTTATTCACCATAGATTTCCTCTGATCAAATCACCTGGAGTTGGTTTGTCTGTTCATTTTCTCTTTGCCATCTCACATAGCAGAGCAGCGCAGTGCTGTTCTGTTCTGAGGGGCAGGTAGGAAAACAACCACCCCAGGTGTTTTCCAGAGTGCCCCTTCCCAAGTAATCCTCTCCAAGAGGGGTGGGGACACATCTGGAGGATGGCCCGGCATCACCATCAGAGGAAGAAATTCACTTTTCACATCTTCTTCACAAATTCTTCCTTTCACATCTATTACCATCTAGATTTACTATCTATGAAAAGTGTTAGGATATCAGTCCTGCCCGGAGACATGTAGAAAGAAGGAATTTGTAGTGTATAACGAAGGGAAAAGACTTCAAGGGATGTCTCTTGAGGCTGAAAGTTGGGGTAGGCTGCCTCAGGGCTGCGAGCTAAGGATTCATGAGAACCAAACTCCCATTAGTTCCCAGGTTGGCAATCCCTTTTTCCTTCTCTGCAGAAGACAAAAGACAGGATAGATTCTGAGGTGGTCCTCAGCAGGACCTCACTAGTAGGCATCAAGGCCAGCTGCCCTGAAGACAGGACTGAGAAATCTACTTGCCCTGAAACTTCACCAAAAGATGATGCCCTGAGCCATGCAAAATCCTGATGCTGACCTAATTTTACAAAGAACAAAATTTCATTGCCTCTGGTACAGAGGTATTATTTGCCTATATTACTTAAGTCAAGATTTATAAAGTAACCAAAATTCTCTGAGGGACTGCCAAACATTGAATTAGTTTATGCATAAATTACACATGCACAGGGTATTTTGGCTGTACCTCTTCCCCTTCCTGAGCTTTTTCTCAGCTTCTTATTCACTAGCCTCCCCAATATGTATTTGTGGCAAGCTCTCCAAGAATAAGAGTTATTTCCCCTGTGGCATTTGAAGTTGCAGACCTAACTCTGTGGAATCTACAGTAACCCTAAGCGTTTTCACAAAGAACCATATGGCCATGCCAGGCAGGTGTCCCTCAAAGTCCTCAGACAATTATCAGTGTGAGCCATGCCTGCTGCCTTGATTTCCTGGAATGTTTCACTTTGTGACTGCACATCATATACAAGTTGTTGGGGAAAGGACCATGCTCACATTTGGGGTCTGTTTGTTTCTCTGAGGAGGTTTTGATGCAACTGTCTCAGCCATTTCACCTTCAGCTGGTCCCCTTTCCACAGATGACCAGTCATCCAAAGCACCAGAGAGATTTTAAGCCTCCTTGATCTAAGAGAAGCGGATGAAAAAAGACATGATGCAGGCAAACACCACATTTGTGTCACTGACTGAAACCCTGCTGCCAGGATACATTATTCAGTACCTAACAGACCTCCTGATATAACCCTGAGCTGAACTCTCCTCAAAAGATCAGCCATCCATGGCTTCCCCACAGCAGGTGGAAAGATTTGCTGCCACAGCCCCGGGGCCAGAGAGAGGAGTACCCAGCCCTGAGTGCCCACACAGCCCATGGAAATGCTTTGTATGACGAGCAGTGTGCCCACTTTTTTCTCCACGGAGAATTCTCTGCTGTGAACCTCTATCTGTATCTATATAGATAAGGGAGTGCTGGCTCCAGGCACTGAAGATAAGTTGGTCTCCCACTCTGCTTGGAAGTCTATGCCAATGAACAATATGAAAACATACTGGTTCTTTTCTCCCAAACATATTATTGCTGCTAAAATATTTGATGGTAACAAGGAGAGAGCAGAAACAGATCTATCAGCTCACATCTTCAATCCCAGCCTTACTTCACATCCTCACATAGGTTTGGAGAGAGACCAGGGGAGAAGCTGTTCCCTGAGCAGCCCTCCCCTGGGCTCTGCATCTGCAGGTACAGATGGAGCAGGACACAACCATCTCCTGTCCCGTGCACAGCCTCCCCTCCCATCAGGCAGGGAGAAAAGACACTGGCACGTTCTGATCAGGTTCTGCCCTCCTTGTTCCTCTTAACTGGCTCTCTGCTAGAATCTGTTTTGGGGGTAATGGAAAGGAAAATTGAATTAGACCTTTTTAAAGGGTTTGCTAATGAATTTATTCATGAAAGACTGCAAGGCCCGAGTTTTCCATCAAACACCACCACAGGCTTAGTTAACCAGCACTCACCTATGACTTCTACTAGAAAAGCCAGGATGCTGCTTTCCTATTGCTTCAGTGCCTTTCTGCATTTGTTGGCCATGTACTGCCCTTGGAGAGCATCAGCCCATCTCCTGCAGTAATGAGATCAGCTTACATAAATCCTAACATTCTCATACTTCAGGACATCTCCTTTGCAACTGCAAGACACCCCATGCCAAAAAACCAAAGCTCTGCTGTCCATTCCATTCCATTCCATTCCATTCTCTCACAGTTTTAAAGAGTGTCTAGAGGTACAGAAATATCCACTGCTGCTTGCTCTTTTTGAAAATTAAATTAAAAACTATGCCAGCCAGTCTGTATTGGGCATAAGGAATGTATTTCAAATATGTACCAGAACAAAGACTGGTAACTGTGGGGTTGGCAGGCCACACAATCTGTTCAGAGACCTTTGGGGACTGGAAACTCAACCACTGTGTCACAGTGAGGCCAAAAGGCAAAAACCAGGTCATAAATGCACAGAAAGCCATACAACAGGCATATGGCTTCTGAGATCAGAGCCAGCAGACCTTTTACTTCTAAAATCTCTCACAGTGTTGCAGCTGGAGCTCCTAGCATACAAAAAGCTGTATTACCAGATCATCAGCCTGAACCCTTCTGGGTGTGCTCCAGCCCCAAAGTGCTGGAGAGGGAAATTTTCTTTTTACTTGTGTATTCCATCTGTCCTGATCCACAGACAAGGTGCTGGCCAGGCACAGCCCAGGGGTACCTCTGTTCCCCTCAGACCCTAAGGCCACCCTCATAAAGCACACTAGTTAAGCAATAAAATTGTAAAATTGTGGTGGGGTGACCCTGGCTGAACTCTTGGTGCCCACCAAAGCTTCAATCACTCCTTTCCTCAGCTGGACAGGGGAGAGAAAATAAAATGAAAGGCTCATGGGTCAAGCCTTTCTCTTACTCCTCTCTCCCAGCTGCAGCTGTGCAGGTTTTTTCCCCTCTCTGCTTCAAACAACAGAGCCAGACAGAGTCTCCTAAGTTACCTTTGCTGCCACAGGAGCATCCACGGTGTGATCAGAACAGAGCGTATGACACACGCAGGTGATTAATGATAGCAGTAATTAAGAAGATGGCTGATTTTCACCTGTAAAGTCCTGGCTGTTCCCCTCTGGACCTCAGCTTCTGCAGTCAGGTAACTCCTGACAATGCCTGCAGCATAAAGTGATTTATCTTTCTATCAGAGAATGCATGGGATGTCTCACTTCTCGCTGCCTGGGGATTGCAGCCCTCCATCCTAATCAAGAACTCACAAGGCAGATAAGGTGCTCTGCTTTAATGAAACTCTGGAGTTGTTGGGGAAAAGGTTTGGTACACAGTGTAGAAACATCAGGGCAGACTGAAATGAGATGAACTTTTGCAAACCTTTTGTTTAAGTGATTTCTGGAATACTCTAAATAATTACAGTTATGGCCAACCCAAGCAATTACCTTTAGCAGATTTTTTTTTTTTTTATTATCTTGTTTGGGCGTTCTTAAATACTTTTTGTTCTCTCTTTTAAATTAGAATACTTCAAATTTATCCAAGATCTACTCTAATCTTGTTAGAAATAAATCAAATTTCAGAGACTTGTTGAAACCAACAGTGAAGTCACAGAGCAATGCAGAATGGTTGCAATGTCTGTGGGCAGGCAGCAGGGAATGGCAGGAGGTGCAGGGAGAGGGGGTGGGACAGTGTTTGCTGCTCAAGAGCCCTTCTGAGGATTCTGCTGAGTTCTCCCCATGCCCTTTCTTCCCAGAGACTCATCCATGACCACTGGCAGAACCAAACCTGGAATGAGGTGCCAGGCAACGAGCTGATGCCTCAAAGTCATCCAAGACTGAAAAAGGCTGGATGGCAACTAGACCTCATGTCATGTAGAACACAGGCATAACACCTAAATGTGAAAGATGCAAAAAGACAAATCTGAAAGCTTTGGCAACTTTTCCTCCATTAGGCAAACAGATATTGGCATCTATGTCTGCTCAGGCTTTGTCTGGTGAATAATTGATGCATTTCCATGTGTTTTTATTCAAAAGTGACTTTAAAGTTCCAGTATTTCCTGATTTTCTTAAAGATTAAAAGTTGATAATTGTGATTTTTGTAATCAACAAGGACTCTACATCAACAGAGACTTGGAAATTTAAAAAAGAGAAAGAAAGAGTGAAAGGAAAAACAAAGGGCATCTCTAATAACCGTGGCAGGAACTAGACAGACATTTCCTTCACACTGAGCTGTCAGTAAGTAAAAACATATTGTGGCAGGCTGTGGTTTACCTATACTTGCATGCAGGCATCGAAGGCTCAGTGGGACTAATTACGAAAATATGATTATAATGGATTAGTAATTCTGTCAATCAGACACATGCATATGGTAACAAAAGAGCAATGGGTAAAAATGCCACAGGACAGGAGATTTTAATGCTGTGGGTTAGTACCAAAAGCATGTCTCATGGGAGAAAAAAAGATTTGAGTTATGCTGGGGGAGAATTGCTGGGATTGTATATTAATAAGAAATCATGTATCAGATCTATGGCTCACAAACACATTAAAACCAGCTGCAAAGCCATTTTTACCCCTTCTCTCTGAAAGTGGTTTTAACAGACTTGGAAAGGGTGTGATTTCAAGCTGCACTAAATTTTGCAGGCAGAACTGGTAAACCTCAGCCTTAGAAGGGCCTGCTTAATCAAAAGAGAGGGTGACACCCCTCAACCACCAAGGACATTTCATTCATCTTTAAAATCACATTCTAGAATCAAAGAACAAGAAAATCTGTGGAAAACGTTGCCATTTAAAATTGAAGAAGAAGAAGGTGTCTTTGAATCTGCTTCCTTAATGGATATTCTTCCTTTTTCCTCCTCACCCATTCCTGGTTTGCTATTCAGAACCTTCAGGAGAACTGCACTATGGTCAGGATGTCTCAGGGAAGGCAGCTGAGGACCTGTCCCCTGCCTTCTTTTCTATATAAAACACCATGAAGTAATTTATTCTGTAAAACAATGTGATTTTTGTAAATAACTGCAAGCTCTTCAAGCTCCATTCTCTGCTTTGCAGCTCTGCCAATGTGTGCCCCAGTGGCCTGGCCAGCTCTTGGCATATTAACACGGGTTTTTCACAATTTCTGTTCCTTACTAGCTCGTGGGGTCTGGGGCAGCTCCCGTGTTCATGGGCCAGGCTGGAAGGCACTGCTGCTCCAGGGAAAGCATCCACCTCCTGGCTCAGCCTCCACAAGCCAAGGGCAGCCAAATGCAGCTGGGATCAGATCGGGCTGCAGCTCCCTCGGGGGCTTGGGAGCACTGGAATCTGGAAAATTAGGATGCTTCAGCTTCCCTGGATTTCTCCTTTGTACTGGGGAGGGTGGGGAGAATAATGGGGAGCAGCTTGTGAGTCTGCAGAATCAGATAACTGCCAGAGTATTGTTGATGATAAAATTATCTCTCTCTTTCTTGGTGTAAAGCCAGCCAGTTAAAGCCCTTCTAATCCCAGCTGGTTCCTCAGGTACCGGCGCCGAAGTTGAAGGATGAGTTTGTACATAAACGTTGACCAGAGAGCAGGGCTGTGACAAGACACTGGAAACAGATCGAGTGAAGACAAAAATATGTGTATATTCCAGATCTTTCCCTTGATCTTTCCTTGTGATCACTTCACAGGTGCTTCAGGAGGCACTGGACCACTGACTGAGGGGACAGGAAAGGAAAACCCTGAACTGAAACACAGAGAATAACTCAGAATAGTTTCACATTCTCTTGTGACATCACCTTGCTTTTCCTCAAGTAAAAGTGCATTTTTTAAATTGGAGTTGCTCTGAAATTATTCCTAAAACTGGATTAAAGTACTGGGCATGAGTCTGCCAGTGGCATCTCTGGAGAGGAAAGAAAGGACCAAGCTGGCACAAACAGTCAGCAGCTAAATTTTTACAAGTGTCCATTCAAATGGATGATCAGCTTAGTTTTTAATATAATTTCTGCCCTACAGCCTAGCAGGTAGAGACACAGATTTCATGCTGGCAAAGGCACAATTTTTAAAAAGCCATGAAAATCAGAATGTCAAGTCATAAAAATGTGCTCCTAGCCCCAGTCTAAACCTCTGACCAGCAGGAAGTGAAAGAAAAAGTTAATAGAGCAATAAAGAGTTAAACCCACATAAGTGAGAGTAAAATCCATCTGATTTGACTGAAACTTCTCCCCCCATTCAGCCAAGGGACTGATTTGTAGGTGATTGTACCCCATGACTTGAACTACAAAAGGATGCAGATCGTTTCCTGCAACAACCTCACTGAAAAACTATTTGAAAACAAAGACCAGGAGAGAGAAGAGGAACCAAGGCACAGTGAGATGAACCCTGAGCACTTCCCTTTTTTTGTGGGCACCTCCTTTCACCACTTTGTTCTACAAAAACCCCATTGCTTCAGCAGCAACAGACTGAGCATCAGCTCAGGGGCTTCCTTGGGAGCTCCTTCCCAACTGGCCCAAACAAATTAATTGTCAAAAGCAAGAATGTGCAGAACTTTAGGATCTACAGTTTTCAGCAGATTCTTGGGACATCAGTTCCAATTTGTGCTTGTTTTCATGTACAAGTGGGTGAGCAGTAAGTACAGATGTGCTGTCATTTTTCTAGAATAACTTCCTTCCACAAAAAAAGTTCCTCCCTGCTGAGCATTTTTGGAACCTGCTACTTACTATTTGCCCCTAAATGAGGGCTCCTGCATGACCTGTGCTGTGACTACAAGGGTTTTCACTGAGTTTTGCTTTCAGATTAAGTAATTCACAAAACGGACTTTTTCTGCAGAAGTGTCCCTAAATAAAGGGCTCCTACATGACCTGTGCTGTGATTACAAGGGTTTTCACTGAGCTTTGCTTTCAGATTAAGTAATTCACAAAACGGACTTTTTCTGCAGAAGTGGAATGGCTGCTGCTGGAGGGGAAGGAAAAAAAATTAATTCAGCTCATTTTGAGACATTGCTGTGGTTCAGATGAAAAGCCAACAAAGAGAACATGTAAGCAAGGATAAGCTGTGGCAAAACTTATTAAATATGATTGGTAAAATGCCATCATGCTGATAAGGACATTTTGGATAGCAGTGAATCCAGCTCGTGCATGGTGCCCTCAGTCCAGTACATTTTATATCAAACATACAAAAGCCCCTGACAGCTTTTTGAAGCCATGATAGGATGTTTGTCCCTGTGGTTGCTCAACATGCATTCACACTGCCTTCAAGTCCCCATCTGTCCATAGCCCAGCCCTGATTTGATTTAGAGGATCACAGGTTTCTCTGCAAGTCACCCAAAGAGACCCAGAAAAGTCATTTGGACTTGGAACAGCCTGTGCTGCCAATGGTGCACCTGCAGTAGCTGCAGAGGGGTTTTATATCCACTAACAAGTCGTTCTGAAGGCAGAAGATTTGCAGCTGACTTTAATAACCTGTGTGGTTTAAAACCTTGTCACTTTCGTGCACCACGCAAACATGCTCAGGACTTCTACCCAATGCAAGCAGAGAAAGAAATTTAGTCCATGTGGGAGCTGATGAGGCAGATCCATGAAAGGAACAGGATCCTGTTCCTGGCTAGGAATCCTCCTCTTTGGAAAGTGCAGGGACCTCCTGAGTAGGTAACTAAGGGCTAATCTCTGATATTAGGATCACTTTGATCAAGATATTCCACCAGAGGATGGAAATTTTAGGTAGCAGTTTAAAATGATCAGTTTTCATGAGAGTTTCAGAAAAGAGGACTCTCAACACTTCAGCTTCCCTCTCTCCACTGCCAATATGCCTGTGTGCACTTGGAATTGGACTATTTACCCAAATCCAGTGCTCTGAAATGATGGAACAGTAGGATGTGAATAGTTCAGATGTTGATAATATCACATATTTCATCCTCCTGCTAAAAAGATTAATTCAGTGGGCTCCTTGCACAGACCTTCCCACGTGTCTAATGAGACTATTTTCCTGTACTTGGTGGCAGACACAAGAGAGGTGATGGAGGGAGCCAGTTTTGGGAAGGACACTGGAGATTAATCAGCAGGTGCTCTCCCCTCTGTGTACCCGTTCTCTGCTGAAAGGCACAAGCCCACTCAGAGCCCTGCTGCACAAAACCCCTGCAGGCTATTGCAAAATGCAAGCCAGAGGCCAGCTGATTAAAAAGGCACTACAGCAGGATTGATTTTGGGTCTGCATCTTACATTTCAAGTGAGCAGAGTTCAAAACCAAGCTTTAAAGGGAAACCAGCTCAAACATCAAGGAGCAGGCACGAGGCAGGAATTGTGTAGCAATGGACTCTGCTGTGTAGCTGGGGTTGGGCTCTGCCAGGTGGGCTCAGAAACCAAGGCACATGCCCCAGCTGTGGGCCAGCACCTCCACCAGCTCTGAAATCCAGGCTGGGAACACAATGCTCCACCCCAGGGTTTAAATCAGGCAAGCCAACACTGCCACTGCAGAATTTTCCCCTCTGAAGTCAATAAGGAATTCCCATCAACATTAAAGGATTCTTGAAAGAGTCCCAAAGCTGTCATCTCGATTTTTTGTTCACATCTGACTGTGTTAGAAAGGAACCTGGTAGCAGCATTCACCACCAGCCCAATTTGCCAGGCACAAGGATCAAAATGTACCTGACAGCAAGGGTGTTCATCCACTAAACACAGAACTTCTACAAGGATAGAATATCAAGAATGTTGTTATTCATAACTACACTGGTTCAACTACCTCCATGTTTTTTAGGAAAGAGAAATCTTAACAGCACCTGATCTTGAATTTCTTAAAGGAAAACGGCATTAGCAAAAAATAAATATTCTAGTGCAAAGATAATGTAGGAAATATTACAAGGAAAAATCACTGGAAATCAATAAATAACCCCCAACACCTCACTATGCTTTTTCTCTAAAACTATGTCACCATACTTTTACTATTTTCCTGTATATCACATTTCTTTAGCTCAGCAACCTGGAGCATTTCTGATATTTCATTACCCTGTGAACACAGCTACTGCTTTATTAATGACAACAATACTGTTTCTCAAGGACAAATAAATGTATTTTGATGATATCTGGAGCACAAGGGAGGAAATAACCTTTGGTCTGCGATAAAGGAAAGAAAGTAGCATAAAAGAAAGGTGCATAATTAGCATAGCAATAAAGAGTTTTATATGATGAAAGAGGTTTTATTAGAAAGGGATTTTCTTGAAGAAGGATTTGTGTGCCAGGTTTTCCTTTGCTATGCACTCTATCCAAACCTGTCCCTTCCCCTGTAACCTCTCCCAGCACCATTCACACTCTGAAGGCTGCCAGCATTTACCTCCCTGCCATGTTGTTCTCAAATTCCAGCATTCCCCATTGAAAGGTAAGGTTTCCACTTGCTCACAGTCACAAGACTCATTCTCCTGAGGCAGAATCTTTCATATCCTCTCTCCCCCTATTTCCTGTGTAACTAATTCCTACAGATCTTGCAGGGACTCTTCAGTTCAAACACCAGCTCTGCCAAGGTCAGAGCCCTTCCACGCTCAGCAGTGCCAGATGCAGATCCTTTTTCATCCCCTCCTCTCCCACTAGAAATGAGAACCAGGGAAAAACCCTTCTCTCTCATTTTTAACAGTTTTGTTCAGCTAAAGCACTGCTACCACCTTTCAAATGATGGTAACTGCTGGTAATTGGGGAAAAAAAAATTGGAGGAGTTTATGACTCCAATTGAGAGCAATAACCCCTTATTTACAGGGCTACAGATTCTGCTCTAGGCACACACCATGAGCAGCATTCCCCTCTTCCCTTTTCCCCAGGAAAATGGGACCACTTACAGGGTAAAGGAAAACCCTTCAGAAGATGCATGGCAGAGTGTTCCTGCAGTTTGTCAAGGCAAAGTAAGAAAAAGATTTTATTGGTATCATTTTATTTCCAGTTAAGTCCCATAAAATCAATCTCTGGGAAGTTCCAGAGGTTGATGTCTGCATTTACAGGCTAATGCAGCAAGCAGGCATAGCTGGAAATAGATAGCTGTAAAAAGAGACAGCAGCAATGCAAATTGGACTGAATCAGAAAATTATGCCCTGAATGGCACGACTGTAAAAACAGCAGAGGCAGAGCAAGTAAAACTGAGATATCCTGTGTACACCAAGGTTTGTAAATCCGTGTGGGAGCAGGTGTAGTGCCAGGGCAGCACTGGAGAGCAGCAGCCTTTCCTCTAGGAAATTGTTACACACCTCTGGAACTGAGTTTGTAACCAAATACTGCAGAAGCCCCAAACTATACAAAAATGCTTATGTATGCAAAGCTCCAACTGCAGGTAAAAACCCTAAACTTAAATTTTTCTAGATGAGTCCTGCTGCGTTTTTGAAGTCATGTACAAAAAGAGAAATAAAAAGAGAAATCGGGTCTTTTCAAGTCTCCAGGTACAATTTACTATGCATCCCACAAATTCACTCGTTCAGTTCAAATTGGACCTCAAGCCTTTTGCTTTCTTGGTGGTTACAGAGCAGGATCCAAACACGCTGCAAGTTTCAATGGACCATCCCCACTGAGTAGGCATCACTACAAAGTGCTGATAACTCAACCTTTCCCTTTAAACATGAAACAGCGTTTTGAGTCAGGACCTGTGGGGCTTTTTCTTAATTTGGATCCCATTTTAGCTGCTGCCTAAAGCAGAATGCCTGGAGCATAAATGAGAGGGCAAAAATCTAAGTCAGAGGTATTCTGCTAACTCTAATTTCTATTTTAATGAACTAAAATCAAAACACAGGGAATTTGAAATAAAAGCTGTGATTCTCAGGACAGCCCATGGCCCAAAAAGGAGATGGAGCAGGCAGGCTGTGCCTGCTGCTGCTGTGGGGCTCAGTGGACCTCACTCAGTGAGGCTGCACACAAGATTTGATCTCTGAAATAATTCCCTCCTTGTGGAAGTAAAATCTGACTTCATACCCACAGAAAGTGTTCTCCCAAATAGAAAAAGACTAATTCCAGGAGCAGAAATTGGAAACACACATAAAGGGAAATTGCTGAAAACCACTTTCTACCTAAATGCAAATTATTGAAACATCCCATGGTCATTCAGCTGTCTTTTCTTTTGTGTGCTTTGGGTAGAAAAGACAGATCCCATTGCAAATTCATTCTATGGGAACTCCTTGCCTGTGGGGGGAAGGAAATCATGGCTTTTTCCTCCAAAGAACTCCAAAGTTTCTCAGAATATTTTTATTCTGATGTTCTCTGTGCACTTTCTTCCTTGAGGTTGTTTAGAAGTTCTAGGCAGATTCATTATGTGGTTTTTGATCAGGGTCATTTTAAAGGGATTATTAACTGTAAGTTATTGTAACTTACAGCAGGGGTGGTTTGTGTGGGTCAGGAACAGGGAAAATTCACCCACTAAAAAATCTGTTGCTCTGCTTTCCTTTCTCTCCAGCCCTTCTCCATCCATGAGCACTGGGAGGTTTGGTGCCCTGAGTTAAACTCTGATCCCAACCCTCACCCCTCCCAGAGAAGCAGCTGCCTGCCCTTGTCACACCACAGGAAGAAGTTCTTGGCTTACATAGAAATCCAGCCCTTCCCAACAGTGGAAGATGTGAATCCACATCACACCATTCGTGGTTCTCAGAGGATCTCAGGATGCTCGTCTGTCCTGCACAAGTCAACAGGCAGGTGTCACCAGCTCTAGAAATCACCTTTCAGAGCTTACTCCACGCAGTTCTGGAGTTTTTCCACTCCCTTCAAATCTTGCTTTTTAGCCCCTCATTCCATTCGGCAGCTGCCTCTTTTTAACAGGAATAATATGATTTTCAAACTTTTCTAAACAGCTCCATTTTTTATCCTCCTCCCAATTATACTGACCACCACTGGTTTTATTTATTTCTCTAATATCTCTCCAGTACTGCAGCATGCAGAAATACAAACTTTACTTCAGCTCTTTCCACAGTACCACATTAATCTCCCTCAAAACTCATTTCACCATCCACATAGATTCTTTTTAAAAATTCAGTTAAGGGACAATTCTGGAGTTTTATTTAATATTGGAAACATAATTTCATGCCTTGTTTTTTTTAATGGTAAGCTTTTTTTAAACTAGCATCTGGCAGAGGAGGATACTTCAGCAAACATCTGTACTCAAAACACAGCAGACATTGAAAGTGCCACTGATGATGTGCATGGGGTTCTGTTGCCAACAAAGAGAATATAAAGAAATAAATGCCACTTGCTGCATTTTTATGTCAGTCTAAACCTGTATTTTTGTCACCAAGACAGAGAGGCTCTCTGCCTTTGGTGCTGCACCTGGTCCAAGCCATCAGCACAGGCACAAGGACGTGCTGGGGGTAACTGAGGCTGAGGCCAGGGGATTCCCACTGTGCTGATCCAGCTGCTTGGTCCTTCCAGATAAAAAAATAAAAGCAAAGCCACCTTCTGACTGAGTTTGCAAAAGCTGGGCTAGGCTTTTTCCGTGGCAAAGACCAGCTGCTATTGCCCAGCTTCTTTCTGAACCCTCACAAAACCTTAGCTCCTTCTCTAAGGTCCGCTGCTCTTAACACAGAGACTCCAAGAGTTCCAACTGCCGAGCCATCCATGGCAGGCTGGGAAAGGAAAAAGGGATGGAAAATACATCCTAGCCCTGTGGTATTCATTTGCTATAAAGTTGGGAAAAGTTGAGTACTTGTGACTGCTGGATGCTCCAAGTTTATCAATGTATTTTTCTCTTGCAATATTTAGCAGGATGAATTTTTAACCACAGAAAACGCTCCCTACAAAATGAGCTTATCCCTAATGACTCACAACTTGCAGAGGTGAGCAAAGAACAATCTTTTACTACTGAAATTTTAACATTCCTTTGGGGGCTCACAACAAATTGTTTTCCAGGTCAATTCATGCCCCTGCTCTGTGTAATCCATAAAGAGTCCCATTGCTAACAGATGACTGCAATAATGTTAACTTTCTAATCAGGTCAGAGGAGGCAAAATAATCCCTTTAAAATGACCCTGACCAAAAACCACATAATGAATCTGCCTAGAACTTCTAAACAACCTCAAGGAAGAAAGTGCACAG
The DNA here is from genome assembly GCF_017590055.1 of Onychostruthus taczanowskii. Taxonomy (NCBI): domain Eukaryota; kingdom Metazoa; phylum Chordata; class Aves; order Passeriformes; family Passeridae; genus Onychostruthus; species Onychostruthus taczanowskii. The sequence goes on from NW_024498573.1 coordinate 5,231,021, forward strand.
AGAACATCAGAATAAAAATATTCTGAGAAACTTTGGAGTTCTTTGGAGGAAAAAGCCATGATTTCCTTCCCCCCAACAAGCAAGGAGTTCCCATAGAATCAACTTGCAATGGGATCCACCCAAAGCACACAAAAGAAAAGACAGCTGAATGACCATGGGATGTTTCTAATAATTTGCATTTAGGTAGAGTGGCTTTCAACAATTTCCTTTTTCTTGGGCACATGAGGAAGAAATGAAGCAAAAAAACTAGAAAAGGAAGAGCAAATGCATTGAGTGATTTGACATTTATTGTGAATATTCATAATGCAGAGGCACCCACATCCTGCATTGCTGTGCTCACAGCTGCAAATAAAGGAGATTTTCAAATGCACAAGTGCAGCTGCCTCCAGGCACCACCACAAAGCACTCAGCATGCACCCTCCTTCTGGCCTGTTCAAGCAAATACACATCAAGAAATAATAGATCAGCTTCTAAGGAGATAAATGCGCACATTTGCTTTTATACCAGCTCCAAGAAATTGCATCACATCCTGCCTGGGTTAAATCAGGGAACATAATATATGGACAGATAGGGCTTGTGCAAACAACATGACAATTAAGTAGTTATATATAGAGACAGCATCACTGTGAGGTTTTACTAGACAAATAAACCAAAGTTGTAAATACTTCTGAAAAATAATTAGCTCAGCAGTTTACTTGGGTCCTTGTGTCTTTTCACAAGTCTGAAGTAAAGTGAAGTAACCTCACCTCAAGCTACTTTTGGTTATCTATCACTCTGAGGAGCCTTTTTGAGTTTGTTAATATTTATTTTCCTGCCTTGAGCAGCAGCTCCATTATGGAGCTGGGCTCCATTGGGCTGGCTGCTCTCCACATGGACACCCATGAAAGGAGCAGCCTGTGCTTAAAGTGCTGATTTTGATTTATTTACAGCTATTTTCTCTGGTCAGAAGGGGAAACAATTGTCTGAGCTGAATGCATGGTCAGCAAAAATCAACTCTTAGCCACATTAAGATGCTTTTACTCCTCAGCTAAATGTTAAAAGTGCATGTTTTAAAGGAAACAGTGAATGCTGCTGCTGAAGCCATTGAGCAGTGGAGGTGCCAAAAGTGACATCAATGTCTCAGGAAAGAGGGATCTGTCAGATCTGCAGCTCAGGCAAACACACCCTACTTCCAGAGAGAGGCCCCCACACAGCCCAGCTATTCAGGTAAGAGCTCACAAACCCTGGACACCAAATGCATATTTATTCATTTCCTAGCCAAGCCAGACCCACAGCCAGCTGGAAAATGCCTTTTTACTGGCTAAACAACCATAGAAGGTGCCATTAAATGTCCCTCCATTAACAAACTTCATTTCAGTCACTCTGCTGCTATGGATTTTGATTCCATTAAGCTCAGTGTACTCTCTCCACCCCTAGAAAGAAGAGCATGTGATAATGTTTAGCACAGCAGCCATTCATCTCTAGTTCTGGCACTGCTCTGGAGGTCTGAGCAGCAGAGATCCCAGTCATTCATTTACAGTGGTTTCCTAAAGCCTCCAGCAAAGCCACTTGCCCTTGGTTTCGTGGCCTTTGGCTGGGTTAGCTCTTATTTGCTGTCCCTACTGTTCATTTCCCCGAGTTCTCAAACTGCTGTGGTAAGCAAACAAAGCAGCAGCAGGGTCCAAACGACAAGTGGCCTTCATCTGCTGTCTTGTCTGTGCAAAGGCATTACACAGAGAAGCCTCAGGCACGTAAATCCAGCATTGCCAAGTCAGAGACAGCCCTTCATTGGCTGCAAGCGAGGATTACCAAACCTCAGGTGGAAGGATCAGACTTTGATTCAAGAAACAAATCGATGCATGAGCAAATGAAGAAGCAAACCAACTGGGATGATTTTAGAGAGGTGACTCATTCAACCAACAGCCCTTTAGCAAGGCAGAAGACCTCCCTGAAAAATGAATTCCCTTCTGGATTATAGCCTCCCAAAGCAATAACATAAATCCATCTAACATTTAAGCAAAGGGATATTGGACTTGACAGATCAACAATGATCGTGTTTGTCTACAGAGTTATAAGGTCACTAACTGAAGACCCAGCTGAGGAAAGCAGCTGCTTGTGGAAAGGAGCCAGATATCACAGGGTGGCTAAAGGAGATTAACCTTTGAAGGAAACAAAAGATATTAAGAAATCATCAAGGCAGAAGCAGACCCAGAGGAACCAGCAGTTAGTTCACTTTTCATTGCTAATAAGAGATACAGTAAACCTGTGTCATTCCACAGTCCTTTGTCAGGATTTGGTTTTCTGGATATTTTTTTCCTCAAGGTAAAGATCAGCTGACCATGAAGGATTTGCCATACAAAACAAACCCTCCTTCAAAGCAGAAATCAAGCAAACAGTCCAGGTTCAAGAACCTCCAAAACCCTTTCTCCAGTCCCACCCACAGCCAAGCAATTTTTGATACTTTTAATTTGTTTAAATTCATTTGAACCTTTAGGGGTATATTTTTTGCCTGATAGTCTTATCATATTGTGTTTTGAATTCCAGATAAATGAGGAGTGTGGCTGTAGTAAATAGTGTATTTTTAACCTCCCTTTAGATGACAAGAGGAATATTGCAGCAGGAGTGTACAGGATGGGAACAGCACTTTGGTCATTTTTTGAAAAACAAGTCATTGGTCTCCAGGTTAATCACACTGACTGGTAAAACCTGCTACTGGTGCAGGCAGTTTCTAACTATAAAAAATTGTCATGTTAAGAAGCTGAATTGGTCTCAGAGGACAGCTGAAATCACCACATCCAAGCTGAATACCTGAAACTATCATCACACCTTAAAGCTATGCTGAAAAACTCCATAAATGCTGCCAGGACCTCCAGCCTTCCAGACCACCTGATGTCTGCTGTGACAGAGAGAAACACAGCACAAGTTTCCATCATAGAATGCCAGCACTGTTGTACTGTTTGAAAACCAGAAAAGAACAAGAACAACCTGGTACCCAAACCTCAACAACCCTGTGTGCTCACACAGTGTCTGGTGCACAGCACACCGCCCTGTTCTTTACAGAAGCAACAGACACGGGTGAAGTTTTGAGTTCTGCAAATGCTATAAACACAGGAAAGCAGCCCATTTCCTCTGCTGCTTTCACTTTGAGCGCTCCAGGTTTGGAGAAGATCATCCTCTGACTGCAGCTCTGCCACCACAGCTCTCCTGCTGCAGTGGCTAATCCCAAACTGACACTGCCAGCATCACCCAGCACCTCACAAGCCTCATGCAAACATTGCTTCACCTTCTCAGGTAACTGCAGGACCTCCAGCCCTAAGCTGGGAAAAAAAAAAAAGAATTATCTAGCCCTGTGCAGACCTGAGAGCAAAGCTTAGCAAATTCCTGCATCACCAGCTGCTGCTCAGTTTCTTTTTTTCCCCTCCTCCAGCCTGGAAGGACTGAATTAAGAATTGCAACAGTGCCCACAGCTTTCTCAAAGAGGCTCTAAGAAAAAAGGGAGCAGGCATTAAGTAGGCAAGCAAGGATTAGTTATGCTCATTTGGGGAGACTTAATCCTGAGAAGAGGTAGCAGAGCTGCACAAAGAAGCAGACAAAAGACTCAAAATGCAATTCTAATGGATAAATAAAGAGCACCTTTCACCTGCAAACTCAGCCCATTTGAACATGATTTCACTAAACTCTTTTTTTACTCAAATTCTGCTTTTCACCCCTTTTCAGTCATATTCCTTTTATTCTGTGTTGGCTGCCTTCATTTTTAATTTATTTTACTTCACCCCCGTTATGATTTTCCTCAGTAAAGTTTTTAGCCGATTGCAGCAGCTCACATCTCTCCTGACTTTCTGCTAGGAATTGATGGACAGCAGTGCTCATTATTTCACAGGTGCCCTTCTTTTGGAGAAGCTGCACCATTTACAACACAAGGGAGTGTGGTAATGGCAAAGGGGTTTTTCTGTCTGAGCCAGAGTCTAGTGTTAAATTTTTCAATATTTAATCCATGTTCTCTGTTTGGGAAGATCACAGGTGATCTCCTTGCATACATGTCTTCATCCATGCAAAAAAACCCCATTAGACCACAGTGTCTGCTGGTGTAAAAGATGTAAACCCCTCATGACAATTGTTTCTGCTCCAGGATTGTTTTTGAGTGTATCAGATAGCCACTGCACCAGGGTTACATCAGTGCTGCATTCAAGTCCACCGTTTTACACCTGGGATGCATCTAACTCAACTGGCTGCATTTTCAAAAAGGTTTTGAGCCAGTTTCTAAAGCTCTGAGCTTTATTCTTTCCATCTGCACGTATTTTGCTCATGCCATCCTATTTCATGCTTCCCTTCCTGACAAAACCTGCCCTTCAGAGCACAAGCTGCACCCACATACCCGAAATGGGGGGCACAGCCACTGGCCCAGAGCCTGGCAGGGCAGAAATCTGGGCACACACCACAGCAGGAAGGGCCACAGAGGTGTGCAGCACCGGGATAACATTGTTCCCACAGTGCTGTAGGATTTCAAAAACAAATTCGATGCATTTCAGAGCTGGAAGCAAAGTGCCAATAAAAAGATTAGTCAGACCTGTTTTACCAGGAGCTTGGCATCCACTGAAGAGGACAGCAACAAAGGTAAAGAGAGAAATAGAGAAAGATGGATCCCCAGAGATTGGGAGGACTAAAAGAAATAATGAGGCATTTGCTTTGGAGCCTGGAAATTGTATGATAAAGTATTTCCTTAAATGAGCAGATTGCAAGTAAAACAAAGCGTGGTACCCTCATTCATGTATGGCAGGGGCTTGCAGGAAACTGCTGCTGCCTTCAGCTGGTCACGAGCAGAAGGAGCACTGGCAGATAATTTTAGAATAAAAAGGGTAAATAATGAGGAGTCCAGCTGCACTGTACAAAGCAGCACAGTGAGATACCCATTAGAGAGCAGGAATCACCCCCCAGACAGAAGCAAAACATAACATCACACACTGATGTTCAGAACTAGTCCTTACTACCCCACTGCTAGGGTATGAAATATACATCCCTGTGTCACAGCAGAAACAGGCACAAACAGGAGTGTGGCAACACTTCAGCAGGATGTTCCAAGCTTAAAAGTCACTTATAGTAGAATGAAAACTATTCAGTGTTTATTTTCCACAGGTTCAAGTCAACAGTCCTAAGCAGATGGCTGCCGTTAGCATGAAATGAGCACCTGAGGAGGGAAGGGGAAGCAAGTCATTCCAGCCAGCCATCTGCTTCTTAATTTTCAAGCAAAGGGCGCACAGAACTAGGAGGCAGCACCACTCTCCCCACGCTGTGCCATGCCTGCCCCATCAGTGTGTTGTCAGCATCAGTTAATTCCCATTCCGTTGCAGCGGCGGGCGCGTTCCCACGCAGCGCCTGGGAGCCAGCAATGATTGTGCCATGTGTCACTGCTTGCTTTTCCAGAGAAAGGCTTCCCCCCAGCCAAAATACTTCATTTGCAAATCACACCTGAGCAGAAGTTGATAGGGAAAGCTGGCTCCATCTGTACTTACAGTATCTCCCTGGCTTCAGCAGGACATAAGCAAGCACTTAAACGCTTCACAAACCAAACCCTTGGAGCAACGTGTACCTTTCTTTCAAACAAATGTATGAATTAATCTTGCTCCAGACGGTAAATGTTTATACATTACCAGTTATTTATGAAAGCTCTTGCACTGCATAATTTAAAAATGACAAAACAAAACTGTCTGCTTCCAAGCCACAGACAGTTGCTTTTCCTTTTCAAATATTCATGTCTCCTTTTGTAGGGAATCACACATTACTTCAAATATGGGTGCTCTGTAGCACCCATAGCCTACTGCAGCCCAAAACTGCTGACAGAAAGATGAAGAATGATTTGGAAAGTTGATAAATATAAGACATGCAATCTGTTCACACTAAGTGTCAAAAAGTCAGTGAAACTCAAAGGACAGAAATTATGGCATTGAATGAGAGTAGTGAAAGAACAAGGTAAAGGAGCAGCTTTCAAATTTCTTATTATGTAAATAAAATACTGAGAATCAAAACACCATGACTAAAAACCCGTAAAATCAAAATAAGATACATTTCAATTATTTAAGAGAGAGGTTATCCCATGTAGCCTGAAAAATCCCAACTGCTAATTAGTAACAAGGGGAGACACGTGTTGTGCATGTGAAATTCATGGAAAAGTGACAGCAGGGATCAAACATGCAAGAATTTGAATGACAGAGATTCCCTTGCTCAACTCTCCACAGTCCTGTTGTCATCGCCCACCTGACAAGATCAGAAAGGAAGACAGTGGTGACCATGGGGGGCTTGGGTTTGCCTTCTGTCAAGGCAAATGTTCCCCAGAGAATACATCAAAACATGGAATTCATCTTTAATCTTCTGAGGGGAAAGAAAAACCTGTCAAGAGGTAAAACAAGCAAACAAGTTAAAATTCAACTGAGTAATTTCTCCTCTTAGCCAGGAAAGACCCTGCTGTCCATGGATAATTTAAGTTAACTGACAGATAGTTTTATCAAAGCCATGTCTACAGGAAGAAGAAAGGAATAATGCAACTTTAAATGCTGCTAACTGCTAGAAGGTCATAAAGATTTATGGTTTACCCTCCTGTAAATACCATTCTTTATAACTGATCCCCATGAGATTTACTGAATGCTCAATAACCTTTCTCTGGTGGATGCAAGAAAATCATAGGCACCACCTCAAAACCCAGTTTATTCACAGGCTGAGAGCACTGTGCCTGCAAATCCACCTCAAAAGTGCTGCTCCTTCTCTGCCCATTTCTGCAAGCTGGTAGTAATGAAGATGCTGTTGTCTTGGAGAATCCTCCCAGTCAAGGCTGAACTTTAAATGTAAACTTGGAAAGTGTTCTCTGAGCCAAACCTCACCAATCTGGCCTTGTGGGCCCAGCACAGAAGATGAAATGTGTACACTGAGTTCTGCAGGATTACTGCTGGAGAGACTCCTTCACCTGCAGCTCAAAGAAAAAATAAATGTTTGCACTGAACCAGGCAGTGACTTGGCAAATGAAAACAGGAGCCACATCTGCTGTTGAATCACTTGCAGTTTTCCTGACTTCTGAGTCACAGGGGATCCTATTAAGCAGAAAAAGCAGGTAAGGAAATGGAAAAATGTTAAATGTAAGTCAAATTTCTATATATATTAGCAGGAACCTGCTTAAAGTGGCCTGACAAAATGATCTCAAATTCCATGCATAGTAGACACAAGATAAATTAGGACAGGGTGCAAGACAAATGATCTTTTTTGTCAGTCATGAGAGTTTTGGACCTCCAGCTACTCCCAGACTCCAGCATGACTACTCAGAGCAGATCTCCAGGAGTGGGAAATCTCTTCCTGCAGAGATGCATCCCAGCATCCTTATGGAGCCCCCCATGGCACAGCCAGGCTCTGGGGAAGCAGGGCATGGTGTGACAACACACAGCTCCGTGGAAGTCATTTGGCACAGAAATGGGCAGCCCTCAACCTCAGCAGGTTCATCTTTGCAACAAGAGCTGGTGACCACCTTGGCCAGTGGCCACACAAGTGCCCAGATCTGGATCCCCTGAGGAGCAGCTGCCTGCAGAGATTCCAGACACAGCTGTAAACTGTGCTCCTCCTGCTCAGAAACACCCTGGAGAGAGGCCTGGTCCCACTGGCTGGGACTTCCAATTTAGGCTTTGCTTAAAACCCATGTTCTGGCTGCTGGGTACAATTCTGCATCTCTATAAAGTTGTGTAGGTGCAGGAAACACGGCATGACTGATTCTCCTGTGCCTTCCTCGTGACTGAATCTGGACCTGCAGAATGTCCCTGCAAAGGGAGCTGTGCAGAGAGCACGAGACTCCTGGCAGAGGATCACAGCCTCTTTAATCCCACTCTCTGCTTCTCTTGCATGAAGAGAAAAAAGCACTGGCAGGGCAGACAGGCAGCGAGGGCAGCGTGTGCACATTGCAGCCAGTGCTCAGCCTCACCTCCCTGCACACTCTGCCAGGAGGAGCTGGGCGCAGTGTGAGGGGGCTTCCAACCTCTGACCCACCCAGCCTGTGCCAGGCATTTCCTTTTGGCACCCTCCTACTCTCCACATTTAGTATTTTCAACAAGCTTATAGAAAAGGGAGAAATTACAGCCCCACACACAGCATCCAAACAACTCCCTCATTTCACAGCAGTTTAAAGTAGAAGGTTGGGAACATTCCCTCAGCCCTAGACCTCAGCTGTCCCAGTGCTGAAGATGACTCTGATCTGGAGTTGCAGCTGTTACCCACTTAATGCAAGTCTTATGCCTCACAAAATTCCCCAAACAGATGCAAATAGACCCAAAGTTTTCAGGGGCTGAGATCTGGTATCCTGGTTTCTAACCCATTGCTAACTTAGAGCAAAATTAAATCCCACCTGTAAGCAACCATCTGTTATTTCCAGTCACCCAGGACAAAATAGAATATTTAAGAAGTGATTTATGGTTCCATTTATTTTACATACCTCAAAACAAAGCATGCAAATAGCTAAATATTTTAAACCAACCAGTATGCAGTTCCCAAGTGTCTGAAAACATCTGCATCTCCCTCACCCACACACCAGAGATTTCAGAGTTTTAAGTAAGAAAATTAGGTTTTAAATTTTCCTATTCTCAGAGAAATTATATCTTAAAGGAGATAACTTGGCCTTTGCAAAGAAACAGCTCCCCTGGGTGACTCTTGCAAAGACTGGAAGAAGAGTTCTTCCACCCACCCTCCAAAACCACTAAATCACACAGATTAAGGAAAAAAAAAAGCCAGAATTGTTTGAAGTTTAGCCAAACATAAATACCATCTGTGATAAGCAGTGACCCTGGGGAGGGGGACACCACTGACCTTTTGCAAGACAAGAGACAACAAGCAGCACCTAATGCCAGGGGAGGTATTACAAAGGTCTCCAAGCATGAAAATATGTGTGCATTCACTAATCAACCTGCACATTCACCCACACTGGCTGGTTCTCTCCAGCACAGGACCAGGAGAAATCCCTGGTGCTGCTGATGGTCTGGTGATGCACTGAGTAAGTCAATCTGGATCAGGGCAGCAAAGATTAATGGAGTCTCTGCTGTGGGAGTTTTACTTCTGTTCATAAGAGATATTGAAAACTTTCCCAGCAGTGACTTCACACAAACAAAAATGATCCCTATCCTCCTGAGCCAAGGTGACAAAACAAAAAATTCCTTGCTTGATTCACACCCATGACAAAGAAAGCCAGAAGACTACAAAAGCTCTTTCTTTGCCAGTTATCCTTACAGTGGATCTTTTAATGAGAGAAAATGTTTTTTCCTTTCAAGATTCTTTTTATTCCTGTCTTCCCAAGAGAGAGTACACTGGAAGGTCAGTGGAGAACCGGAGGGTCTGTGTTCTTTGAACTGGCAGAAAAGGTCAGAGCAGTACATAAATGCCTACCCTGATGGACTCCAGGCAGTAATAAGGAGGGCCATAAGAAGGCCTATAAATAACTGGTGTGTTTGCCCTTTCCTGGCATATTTCCTGGAATAAGGTGTTGAAAGTGTTCTCAAAGACTTGATGGAAAGTGAGCAGTGCTGCTCCCCTCCTGCAGCACCACACAGACAGGCTCCAGCTGCCACAGGCTCCCAAAATCTGGGGTTTCATGCTGTGATCCTGTGATTGCAGGTGGCCCTGGAGGTCATCAGGCTCCTTGGAGCCATCCCACATGGAGGCTTTGGGGAGCTCAGTGTCCTCATGGCTTTGGGCAGATTTCACATCCTCCAAGCATTTGCTACATCCTCTTGCCCTGTCCCAGAAAAGAGTTATGAGACACACACATCAAGGGTGAAGCCTTTTAAAAGTTACAATATGGAGCACCAGGCTCTCCTGCCTGGTTTCTATAATTTCTAAATTTTTGTAATTCCTACAGGTGCCACCCATGGCAGAGCAGCATGTTGCTTGAGAGGCTTTTTCAACTTCAAAGGTGTGACTTCTTCCAGAAGGTACCATCTGAGTCTCTCCTAATCCAGCAGCAGCAGCACCTCCACGTGCTGTGATCACACAGCTCTGTGCTGTAGCCTGGTAGGGAACAACAAATCCCCCACAGCAAAGCTGCTGGAGGTCTCCAGGCTGCCCTGTCTCTTTGGGATCTGTGCTGCATCCTGGTGCCCCAGCAGGTGCTCCCTTGCAGGGTCACACCACGCCCCAAGGTCACTTGGTCCCAGCTCAAGAGCTGCAGCAGTGAGACAGATCTGCCCTCACGTGCTCTGTTATGCCCAGCTCACTTCTGCAGGAGATGTGATTTGAGAGGAAAATGCTCAGCCCAGCTCTGCTGTGTACCCTGAGATGATCAAGAGAACTTGTGGAAAAAAAATTATCGATTCCATGTTATAAAACAAGCAAGAGATACAAGACTTCTGTTAGGAAGCAGGCAGAGAAGTGAGCACAAGGAGAGCATGGCTTGTTTTCTGCCTTTTGTTTCAGCTTTCCTGAACTCCAGAGGAATGAGAGGAGCCACTTTGCATTCTGCTGAGACTGGGACTCCACAAAGCTGAATTATATCACCCAGCTACACTGGTTGTTACTAAAGAAAGATGATAAACAAAAAAACATCCTTAGAGAGCTCAAGAATAGAGAGGCTGGTGCTATTGTTCAGAGAGATGGAACAGAAAACGTGAGAGAGGCAACAAGGAGAGAAGCCATTATTCTGTGTGAACCCACTGAATGCTTAATAAAAATAGTATTTGCATTTGCTCAGACAGTTTGTCCAATTCTAACACACTGAGTTTCTGAGGGTCAGTCCTGATCTTCATGAAATGCAGCAAACTTTAGCCATTTGTGTACATCAAGAGCTTCTAGAGGGCTAATTAAACCCATCACCTTTAATGCTTCCTGTGTCTCAAGAACAGATAAAGTGTGGTTTTCAATGGACTGTGCTTGGCTTGCAGCACTCCATGGATGCTACCAGCTAGGAAGGAGGATAGCACAGCAGAAGATTGTGTTCTGAATCCAGCCTGTCAGTGCCAAACAGGAAATCTGGGTCTGGGGTGGATTCTCAGGATAGCCATCTGGAGCACACATCTGGAAAGAAGTTAACCAGTGGCTGCATGCCACTATAATCATTCCTCCCTCAAGTGCTGCAAATGGAGCATCAAAGCAGAAAGCAGGTGGTTCTTCCAGGAGCTAAATGAACCACAGAGAGGGGTCAGAAAGTGAGACACACATTTGATGAGGGGTTTTTTTCCTGCTTATAAAAATTGTCAGAACAAATTACCCATTGGATGTTACACCAGATAACTACATGCCCAACATCTCCACACTTGTTGCTTTTCAGAGACTGGAAGGTCAGTGAAAAGTTTCCTCAAATAAGCATTAATGTAAATGTATAAACCAACATTTAGTTTCTCACATGAGTAGAGATCTACTGTATTAAAATATTGAGTGTTCTGGACATAATTACTAATTTGGGGACATTGAATTCAGGAACTTGTAAAATTTCTGAAGTATTTAGAAAGTTTTCTCATTCTGCATTGGGGCAATTTTGTAACTCCCAATATAAAGGGACAACACCTGCAGGGAATGAAGGAAATTAAGGAGTTAAGCTCCTGTTCTGATCCCTCTTCACTTCCCTGCTAGTTGCTGCTTGTTTCAGGAGGACCCCACCTGTCCCCTGGCAGTGGTCTGACATTGAATAAATAATATTAATGCAGAGCAGGAGTTTGAAATGAGCCTTTATCATGCAAAAGCCCTGATACAAAAGAGAGCTGCTGTTGTTAATTAGATCTGGTTGAAAGTTTGGTCAAAAAAGAGATTAGAACTGAGAAATCTTTTTCCCAGGAAAACCATGGAATTTTTGTAAATGCTGAAGCAGTTTCTCTGAAAAGGTTTTTCTTTTCCATTTTATTTTTATTCTCTCAAACATTACTGATAATGTAAAATGAAATGTCTTCTCAAGAAAACATTGCAGCTGGAGCCTCAATACTTGGAGAAGACTATTCAGTCTTGAATCTCAAAATGTTTGAACCTCCCCTATGTCTGAAGGCAAGTAATGTCTGTACTTCTTCAGCATCATACACAGGGTGAAGCTGGAGAAGAGGAGCCAGATGCAGAATTCCAAATACCACAGCTCAGCCAGAAAACCCATTACAGATGTATAAAAAACTCATAGATGGCATGGATATTTCTTCAAAACTTCCCAGACCACTTTAGCCTGGTGTGTAGTACTTGTCCCAGGCTGTCTCTGAGGAAGTGACACCCCTTCCCTTAGACAAAGGAAAGGGCTCCTTCTCCCATTTTCTGTTCCAGAACATGAAACTTTAAGAGCCTCTCTCAAATCTTTTTCTTCTAGATCCAAGGTACAGGAAAAAAGACCATATCTAGTAACTCTGAAAAGATTGAATGAGTCTTGAGTTCATCCTGCTATGAAAAATGGCTTGAAAAATCAGTGCTATGAGGATTTTGACAGGTAGGTGACCTTTCAGCTTAAACTGTAAGTGATTCCAGGCTGGGGAGCTCTCTGCTCACAAGAGCTCCTGCCCATATTCTGTACCAAGATAAACTGCAGCTGAGACTGCTGTGCTGGCCAGCATTTACAGAAACCACTGCTGGGCATGGGCAGAATGAATAAACCAAAGAGGCAGCCAGAAACTCTGAATTTTTAATGGGAACACTTCCTCAGAGGTGTGTAAGAATCAGAAACAGGTGGTCCATGGCCATACATTTTTTTTAGTAGATATTAAAAATGCAACCATGAGATTTTTGGTAGTCACAATAAGAGATGAAGTTCCCTCCTTATCTGGTCATCCCCGGTCAAGAGAGTTCAGGAAATTGCTACCATTTCATGCTCAGCCCCAAAGAAGGTGAAGTCTTCACGTGTCCCTCAGCAGACAGTCCCCACACAACTCTGGAAATCAAACCAGCAGATCTGCACCCAGTATCAATGCCAAGAACATTCCTGCCCAAGCAGGGCAGCCCCAGGGCACTGAGCAGCTCTCTCTGCCCACTCACTGCTCTCTCAGAAACACTGAGTGTGCTTTCCTGGCACACCAGGACTCCTTACCCACAGGCTGACAGCAATGAGCTTTGTGTCTAGCCAGGACTGATTCCTGCTCCTAGAAAGGCTGCTGAAAAGCTGCTGGCTATTTTTGTGCTACACTGCATCTACTGCCCAAGTGGTTTGGTGAAACTTCAGCAACTACTGCATTTGGGGTCATCTTTCACTTTTAGCCCAGCACCAATTGCCTGGGGGATTTAAGAGGCTCTTTCACACAGCCTGCTGTGCAAGTCAATGCTTCTATTAAAGGAGTACTCGTTGTCCGGGAAAAAAAAAAACCCAAAAAATGAAAGAGAATGAAGAGGAGAGGATGGCAGTCCAAATCTCCCACTTGCAGGGAGATCTGCACCACCAAAATCAGGCATTTGGGTTTGCTTATCTCACACTGAGTCCCCTGCATTAACCTAAGTTAAGCATAATACCAGTGGCTGGGTATTAAGGTCTTGGATTTTGGGTTTTCTTTTTGTTTTCTCCCGTTTCTTTAAATCCACTTAAAAAAAAAAAAAAAAGAAAATAAAAAGAGTTTATTCTTCTGAAATTGCTTAAGAATTGAAAGGTAAAAGGGATTAAGAGAGGCAGGACTCCTGCCTCTCTGCAGTCACCCACACAAACACAATAAGGACTAAAGCAAGCACTGCCAGACACTGCCCTTGAGAGGCAGAAGCCAGCTGAGGTAGGAAACAGCTCCTGCTGCAGCACTTCCACTGTCCTTAAACTGAAAATCTTCAAATTTCTTAAACTGAAAATCTTCAAATCTCTGTTCGAGCTCTTTTTTTTTTTCTTTTTTCTTTTCACCCAGCCACTAAACCGCCCGGCCTGCCCAGGCAACAATGCTATTTGATGCTTAAATATGTGATTTTATTACCCTTACACCCCTCAAATTGTACACCTGGATCTCTCCACTCATTTCCTTTCAGACATAGCCACCTTTGAGCTCAATATGAATGATTTTCCAGTTATATCACTGCACAATCAGGGCCACAGAATGTGCAAATCACAGCCAACATTTCTTGGTCACATCTGAACAATAAGTGGGCTTTACCTCCCACCTGTTCTTGTATTTGCACATTTTTCTCCTCAAGAGGGCCCAAAATTATTAAACTCCTATCTCAGTTGTGTTACTGGACCTGTTATGAAAATCTGGCCACTTTGGGGAGGTGTGTCAACAGGAGGTGAGTTTGGAAGAACTGTGGCCTTGAAATATTTACACGAGGTCCTACAGAGAAGCAAATTCAGCTCTCACTGGAGCTAAACTCAAATCTCCAGAGCCTTTTCCCTCTAGCCACCAAAACAACTTCTCTTTTCCTGAAATTCTCCTCTTTCAAAAGCAGTTCCCTAAGGCATCTTCTACAACACATAAACCATCCTGACAAATGCCATCAATTTAATTCATATTAATGGTAATGGAAGTTAAATAATAGATGTCACCCACAGTATTTGTACATCTGTAAATTCTGCCACATTGCTAGGGGAAAAAAATAGAAAAAGAAAGCCCTGCATTTCTCATACAGAGGAGATGGACAATTAGCTCTTTAAGGCAAAAAGCTCACTTCATTAACTGGAGACAGAGTCATTTGCTGACATTTATGTAGTGTATTTCTCTGGAGAAGAATGATGAAGGCACCAGAACAGAGGCTGCTCGTGCCCAGCCCTGTACCTGGGAGGCCCAGCAGACTCAGATGCTGCAGAGGATCTGCCAGCAGCTCCCAGGGACATCAGCCTCCCTCCCTGCCTGCCAGGGAACACTGGCTCCATCACCCTGGTTTATGAGAGCACCTGTGTGAATCAGAGAGGCCACACAGAGCCAGGACAAAATGTTCCCTGCCCTGCATGGAGCAGATGGCAGCGCTGGCACTGGCACAGCCAGGATCCAGCCAGCTCAGCTCCAGGAGGGACTGGCAGCAGCGTGGAGCATCAGCACCTCAGGCCAGCAAGCACCTGGAGGCCTGGTGGCACAGTCCTGGTACCTTAGGATTTTGGCTTTTGTATTTTTCATATATTTGTAATTCTGCGGTTCTTCAGTGTGTAACTCTGAACTCCATATAGAGTGTTAGCTGCTGCTTTCCCATTTTGGTCAGACAACACAATTCCTCTCCAGGCCTGGGAATCAAGGACACCTCACTGTCTCAGACCCTGAGAGATGCAAACAAAAGTGAGCTGGGGAGGAGCAAACTTGGGGTAAATGACTTCATTACCTGAAGCTGTAATTGGAATATTAACCCCCAATATGCAAATGGGCCAAACTTATAAAAGTGTGAAAACTTGTGACTTGTTGCCCATTTTTGGGTGTAGCCCTTGGGGGGGGGGCTTGGTCTGCCCTAAATGTACCTGTAGGCCCTTTAATAAATATAACTGCTTTTTATTCCCTTAATTCTGTCTGGCCTGTGTTTTCAGGTAGTCCCAACATGGCATCAGTCCTGTCTGGAGCTGAGAGAGAACAGGCCAGCCCTTGGGAAATCAGTCTGCCTTGGTGCTCCCCTCCAGCAGGCTGCCATGAGAGCTGGCAAAGTTTGTCTCCTTTTTCAGAGGGGAAGCAGATTGTTGTGGAAGGCAGGAAATAAAATAACCTTTCCAACGTTGCAGTTCCCCCTCTTTTCTGCTGCTTATGGGTTTCAGGTTTTACAGGTGGTACCCAGAGGGTATTAAGCCCACAGAGGTGCAGAGCACAATTCCCACTTTCCAGAGAGTGGCCACTGAGCAAAGTGCCAAGGCCAATTCATCTCTTCAGAGCTGCTCCAATCCTCCCCTTCCTGCTGCCAGCTGGGGCTGAGCTCCCTGGGAACATGCCAGCAGTCAAAAGGTTAACAGCAATTCAGCCTTGCAGATAAATGAAGGTAGAGTGCAAGGGAGAGTCAGGGAGGATCCTTGTTGTGATTTCGTGGCAGTCTTTTCCTTCTATCATCATCATCATCTGAAGCGTGCACTTATCAAATCCCCTTTCCAGCGGGCCCAGGGAAGACAAAATGTCCCTCAAACCCACCCAGGGAAAAGGGTCTGGGAAAAAGCAGCACAGTGTGTGTTGTGTAACACCTCAGCACCCACAGGCACATCCTTAGCTGAGGCTCACAGCACTGACTTGGCTTTGCTGGAGAAACAGAACAACTCTCTGTGTGCTGGGGACTGTGAACGTTATCCTGGTGCTGGGTGCAGGGACACACCACAGTGGGCTCCACACAAAAAATAATAGTATAAATGACTCTCTGCCAGAGGCTCAGCAGAGCTGCAGAGAGCTCAGACTGCATCCAGACACTCCAAAACCCCCAAACCAGCCCTGATGCTTCCCATCTTTAACATGGATGAGTTATTCTAGGTAACCTCAAAGCTGCAAGCACAAGGAGATGCTGCAGGAGTTGTCACAACAGCTAATTGGGGATATTTAAATACAAACTCAACAGGGAGTTTAAAACCAATCACAATAATAATTAAAAAAAACCCCAAAACCCAATCCTCACTCTAGTTGCTGATGTTCAAGGAGATATTTTTCACTCCTGTTTTCATTTGATCGTTTCACAGCCTGTGTTCACACTTATCTAAAACAAAACATTTTTTATTTTGATAAACTCCCATGCCTGAGCCAAGCAGTCAAAAGTGGCAATGAAGAATAAAAGAGAAATGGGAACAAATATGCAATGCCAAAAGGAACAAGAAGGATAGTATTTGAATGTAATACTTGCATAATTCAGAGAGCTGTTAACATATGTATTTTTCTGAACAAAATACTTTATTGAAACTTAACACATAATGAAGAATTATGATCGGTTTTACTTCAGTTATTAAAGAATAAAGCTAGGAAGAATGTATTTAGACCCTCATCACTCAAGACTGTACAATCTGCGTTGCAATTCAACAAAATATTTAAATTAATAATATGAACTACATGACCAATTCTATTCTTTTCAGACCAGATTTTTTTTTTTGTCAGATGCCATTGGGTTCTCTTCTATCAGTTTCTCATTTTCAAAAGCAGCAGCAGGTTTTTGCAGGGGGAAGCAGATATGGCTTCAGTCTCAGTAAATAGTACCACCACATCTAACTCTTGAATTGAGGAGATCTGTACTTACATTTAAGGATGCAGTTCCTAAAACAGTGCTGGAAAACTTCTTTAAAACAAATATATAAAACTTAATTTTTTTATTATTTGTGAGTAATGATAAATTACAACATTAAATGAATTATTTATGTTATCCTAGGTATAAGAAATGAACTTTATTGCTTCACTGAGTTCAGAACCAGACCTGCACTCTAAGTCCTGCAGAAAACATTTATTTCCACACTCCTAGCAAAAGGTTTATATGTCAAGTTTCTAATTTTTTCTGCAATTAAAGTTATTTTTAAAGCATACTTTTCATCTCTAACAGGAAAACAAGGCAACACCAGAATGACATTTTGGAAAATAAGCAGTTTTTAAGACAAAAGATTTAAATTAAACCAAACTAAACAAAAAGAGGAGTGTGTCTATGAACAGTTCTGCACACTCAGTCACACACATTATTGCATGCCACAAGCCAAGCAAAAACACTCTTTTCTTCCATTCTTCCTGCTGTTTCTTTTTGAAAAATTTTCATTTACTACCACATGAGCATCCGTTTGCATTATTTATAACAGCAACTTGCAACCACAAATGAGGGCACATAATTCATTTATATTTCACACCATTAAGAGGGGTATTATAACTGCAAACAGTAAATAGGAAATATAATAGCGTTCAGCTTCTTCATGCTCTGTGAAATAACAAGTATTGAAACTTGGGGAAAGTCTAAATAAATGAGAAACTTTTCTTTTTTGTTATGGATGTGAAGCGTAAGGAAAACACGAGTTACACAAACCAAAAAGAATTGGAAAAGAACACATGCACCAAGCACATCAATTCTATTTAAATATCCCCAACAAGCTAATGTTTCAAAAAACTGACATAACTTTCTTTGTGAAACTCCAGAATTAAGTACCTGGACTCCAGCCTAAACTAAGCAGAGCAAACCCCCCCTAGAAATGCAAAAACCCTGCAAGAAATAACCACCTCTGCTTGTAGTCAGAGAGAGGTAGGAGCTGAGCATTGGGCTGGGTCAGACTCACTTTTGATAAGGTGAACAGCTGCAAAATTGAGTTTTTAAGTACCTCCACTACGTGTACAAGTCTCAGAAATTGCTGGCCCCAAATCCTGTACACTGTTCCCTTTTATGCTAGTGTGACTACAATGAGTACCAGGCTTTTATTCTAGATTGGACAACATTTAGCAGTCCAAGGCCTTAGAAGACCCATCCAGATATAAAACCATTTAATTCCATCTACTTCAAATTTCTGCCTGCTTCTAGAAATAACCATCATTGCCAGGAACTGTAACTTAGCAGCTGAGAAACAATAGAAAATATTAGTTCCTTGACATGTTTTATTACCTGAACCTGGAAAACTCAGCAGATCTCAAAAGGAAACCCAAGTCAGCTAATCCCACCAGTGATGTGATACCAGTGCAACATCTGCCTAGCCCAGAGGGAACTGGCTTTTCAAAGATTTAGAAGTTAATAAAATGTGTAGAAAACACTGACTTTTTTGGGAGACCTCTGGGGAAATGGAGAGGCAGCCTGTGAAAAACCCACAGTCTTCAGGAAGTCCTGAAGAACTGAACTCATCTGACTGTGGCTCCCATGGATGTTTTTTATGCACAGAACAGCAACACAAAAATAATATCAGGAGGTACCTGATAGGATAGTGAAGAGACACAAGAAATTACTCCAGAAAGTCACCCACCTAGCTTGGCACAGATGGTTCTGCTGAGATTAAAAGCTGTCAGAGCACAAACCAAGTTTTATTATAAATAGCAAACAGAAATGGGGAGACACATCCTGGGTTTCTGGTTTTCAAAAGAGAGTTGCTATTATAGCACCAAAAGCATCACCAAGGCAGGGTTTTGCAGTGATGCCGAAGTCCAGCATATCTCCTGGGATTGGGGTGCTAATTCCAAGCTGCCACTTCAAAAGGCTCAGCCTATGCTTGAATGCATTGCAGACATGGAGGGCAAGAGCCATGGCAGATAACAGGACATGCAGCAGAGACAGCAGGGAAGATGCAGAAAGGGAGAACACAATGGTCTCTTGAAATGCCTTTTAGTTCCCTCTTTGCAAAGGAACAGTCTTGCATAATCACAGGACTCTCAAACATCACCAAACACGCCAAGACATTTGGTAAAATCAGGAGTGCTGCCAGCTGTGATTATGGTCACTTCAACCTGCCTCCCTGATTTCTTTGCCTTCCCTCCTTTAGATGTCAAGTATATTAGGTACCACACGGTACAAGAGCTGCTAAATCAATCCAGCTGCCTGTTTCCTAAGTGGCCACACTAAATCCCCCTGATGAGGAAGAAGCACTTTGAGCAGCGCTGGCATTTCCTGCTGTCTCCAGCCTCGCCTCTGCCCAGCTGTGTCTGTAGGATGCCTTTGCAGAGAGCAGCTCAGGGATGGAAAGGATTGCAAAAACAGCACAGCCTCTATGCTTCTGCACTCCCCTAATCCTCTCCCAGGTGTCTGGAACCTGTTCTTTTGGGATGACTGGTGAAGTCTGAAGGCTGCTGTCTCATTCGTGCTGTGACATCCCCAAGCTGCTGCCAGGGATTAGCCTTGTATCAGCTGTACTGCTTGGTTACATTTATTTTTTTTCCTTTCACACTACCTACTTTGCCCTGTTTCATATGTAGGAGAGAAAAATTATACTCACACAAGCTCATATTTAACTCTGACACCCGAGAGACATTTGGAGGTGACTTAACAGCACCATTTGGGCCAAATTGCATCTGCAATGCAGGTAACAACAGCAGTACCATCTGGCCCAGAGCACGCACAGTAGCATATAAACATTGATATAATCAAAAGTAATTATAAGCTGAAGTTTTGAAAGCCAGTTAGCAATGTCTCAAAAGGCTCAGTAGAAATGAATTCTTGGGATCTCCTCTGCAAAGGCACAAATCTGATCACTGGAGGCTAAAAAGGATGTATGCAAGGCTAGGGTGTTTTCAAGGGATGTCTACACGAAAATGCCATAAAAGCAGCACATCAACTTCCCAAAAAAGCCTGGAAAACAGTGCTCCCAGTCCCATTCAACGTTACCTGGCGTTTTTGCCTCACAAGTCTTCCATGCTCCACTCATCTCTACTTGTTAACAAAACAACCTTGGATCTACTTCTGCTTCTCATGGATACAGGAAAGGGTTGGCTGCAATTCATTACAAAGCAAGAAGTGTCCCAAATTTATATTAAGACAAGGAATATAAATCTGCCTTGTTGTCAGTTTTTCTATTTGGTGTAACTGGCAGTCAGAGCAGAAGTCATACAGAGAAGGCCAAATCACAAATAGTTTTCTAGTGATTTACTGGAAAATCCACAAGCCAAATTCATTCATGTGGAAAAGGAAAAAAAGAAGGCCCCTATTTACTCAACTATTTTGGCAGACTGAGGCAAAGCAGTGAGCTTTCCCTGTAGGAGCATGAGAAAAAATTGTTATGAGATATTAACAAGTCTCCTTCCTCCCAAACTGGTCCAGTCTGGAATACACTGTGCACAGCCTAGCAGGGCAGAGCAGCCATGAACTAGAACTAAAAGTTTGTTTCTAAGATGCACCTGACATTTTTTTTTCTCCAAAACTAAAAGCAAAGTTTTATCTTCAGTTTTATCAGCAGGCACCAAGAAGAGAGAGAGGATGGGCAGAGGAAAGAAAAAATGAATGGAAATCTTGCCGAGTTCCAGAGAAAATATCTAACCCTGGGTTCAAATGTAATAAATATCCAGAGGGCCAAGTTTCTTACTGCCTCATACCCCATGGAGTAAGAGACATAAACACATGTCCCAGTGCCAAGTGGAAGTGAAATGCTGCCAAATCAGATGCAAAAGAACATTTTGAGCCCCCTGGCTTTGGTGTTGAATGATAAACCAAGGTACAAAACAGTGTAAAAAAATATAAAATGCTCTGGGAGCCTTCTTTAGATGCACAAAAAATTCACCAGAAGGGAAAAGGTTTAAAACTTTAAGCACAGAGCTCCTGGGAATGCAGCTGTTTTGTCTATAGAAGAACAGAGCTGTCAGAAGTTAATATGTTTTCAATTTGTGAAATCCAAGCTATTGGAGCAATCCTCTCTGGGTACCTTTTATTTACTTCTTCCTTGGCAAAGTCCAATTACTGAGATGCTCCAAGAGTGATGCTCCTGGCCATCCCAGCTGACAGCCAGCTCTGCTGCTGGTGAAAGCAGAAGCTTTTGGGGCTTTTGTGGATGGATCCATCTTACCCTTCTATGTTTGTCCAAAGAAAAGAAAAACACTAAATGTTCTGGGAGAAATCATGCTTAAATAAGCTTTCTTCACAGTCAAACTGCAACAGAGCTATTATTTAGAAACATTTCCTTAACAATATGCCCACAAACAACACTGAGATTGCTCAGGTGCCCCAGGAGGGCTCGTGCTCTGGTGCAGTCTCCCAGGTTTTCCAGGAGATGTCTGCTCCTTCCTTGTCTCCTCTTTTTCTCTCTATTTTCTTGTACAGCAGAAATGACTGACACAGAAAAGGACTCACACCACTCAGAGCTGCTCAGAGCATTAGTGATTTGGCACCAGGAGCACAGCGGCTCCTTGACCCCGTGGCAATCATCGGGCTACCTCAGCATTAGCAGCCTCATTTTGTAATTTGAGTTGTTCAGATAAATGACTAGGGGGGAGGGAAAACCCCCTCAGCCTTCCCAGTGCACTGAGCTGACTCCCTTTCCTCCCAAGCACCTTGCTTTGTTCACAGCTTCTCCTGCCAGTGGAGATGTGTTCAGAAACAGAGCCCAGGCTTGGCAGTGCTAACAACTCACAGCTGCTGAGCAGAAACTTCTGCCACAGCTCCTCTGATCTCAGTGAGGTTGTGTCAGCTGTGTACCTGCAAACATTTAACAAGAGGATTTCTCTCACAGAGCATTCCCAGTTGTCCCAGTGTGACCTGAGTCACATTAGGAGCTCTCCCTGAAGAGATGTACAGGGATGAAGATACGTGCATTATGCATTAATGCCCATATGGGACAGCCAGAGCCACCCTGTACTGATAAAATGGGGAACAGAAAGAAAAGGAAGAAGTCTCTGGGAGGACTGAATCCAGCAGCCAAGCCCCAGCACTGATCTTGGACTGCAGGGACCAGTCTGACTCCCTCTGCAGCCCTGAGCCTTGCCCTACCTTGCAGACAGCTCTCCAACAACAACTTTATACAAGAACCCCCATCCCCAGCTCATTTCCCAAGCTGGGATGGCTGTGCAAGGACCAGCAGGACAGCGGGGTGGGCAGGGCCAGATGTTGACCCTTTTTCCTCCTCTCTTGGCAGACCTGGGGATCTGCTCTGCAGGGAAGGTTCATTGCCTGGAGCACACTGAGGGCATCCCTCTGCAGGAGTAAAGGGAATCCCCAGCCACAGCAGGTGCCAAACACATCCCCTCTTCATTTGTGAGAAACTCGAGGTGTGAAGTGTCTGTTGCCTACTAGACACAGATGATCCAGCCCAAAGATCAATCAGCTGAAATGTTCCTCCTCTCCCTGACAAGTACAGACAAACAGGAGCATTTGGTCTTCAGCTCATCATCTCCTGCCCTGAAACCTCTTTTTTAGAGATAACCATCTTTATCTCTTCCCTCTAGTCAAAGCTATATTAAAAACACACACACACACAACATCTGGTGCCTTTTTGGAGCACTTGCACTTCAGAAGGGTGCTTTTAGAGAAATCACAACATTGGCTTTATTCCCAGCTATCAGTCTTTTATCCCCCTTCTACTTTCAATAGTCCTGTCATATAGACAGGATTTTTTGATCTCTAGATGCAAGGAGAGCTGCATGCTAACAGGGACCAGCCAGAAACAGGGGTGAGAAAAAAATAAATAAATACTCCTGGAATGAAAGAGAGGCACGATGAACTCCAGTGCTGCCTTAGAGTTTTAAAACTGAACTGTGGTTGAACACAAATATTTGATTTTTTAAGAAAAAGTCTGGCATATCAAAGACTACTCCTCAAAGCCCAATTCATGCAGTACATGAACCCACTCCTGTGACAGCAGCTGGCTCAGAAGTGTCCCCCCCTCACAGGTCTCTGTGTCCTTCAGTCTGGACACAGGCAGGACCTGGTGTTTCTCAGCCACCTTCCTGAGCAGCTGCCACCAGCACAGAGCTGCTCTGCCCCACTGCTGCTCTGTGCCTTTCTCAGCTGTTTTAGTGAGAAGGATCCTGATAAAGGAGCACAGGAAATGCAGCTGGGGGATCCCAGTCCTGTCCCTTTCCACACCTGCAGCCGACTTCTGCTGAGCTCCCCACAGAAATCCAGGGTATTACTCAATAATTCCTACTTACCTATTTGATGAAAACATAAATGAGATCATTTCAGATGCTGTTTGATGCAAGTGAAATTTGAATCCAAAGAGACAAACATTTATGTTTAAATTTCACTTTTGAGGACTTGCTGCTGCTGCCTAAGGAGGGAGAGGATATCATGGGACCCATAAATGTAGGGGAAATGAGTCCGTATGATCAACATTCTGAATACAAAGCACATCTTGCAGCTGATGAGACTTTATTTCAAGGCACTATTTGGGACCAAGTTTTGCTGTGGTAGCATTCAGAGCTAGTAGCTTATTTTGGAGATCGTCCCACTGCTATAAGAGACATAAACTAAGGGCTGAGCCACAGATTGCATCTTCAAATCTAAAATACATCTACATATTTAAATGTATGTATTTTAAATGCATCTCTTTTTCATCTCAGCAAGTCTGGGGAAGGAAGTAGAACAGAGTAAAAGCCGTGGAATTCTTTACTAGAGTTTGTAACAAGCTCATCTTGAGCATCAGCAATTCAAACTTCATCAAGTCAAAATGCCAGTGAGATTGCAATGACTGCAGGGCAACACCCTGAAACAGTGTTGGGGCACTGGAGATGGCACAGCACCCTACTGCTGCAATTCCCACTTTTCCCTGCCACTAAAGGTAGTCAGTGCTATTTCTGTCAGAAATGCATCCAGAAATCCTGAATGGCTGGCTGTCTCACACAGCTGCACAAGGGTTATTAGCTTGGTTGTTATTTGCTCTAACTGGAAGCTGGTGGGACTGCCACCCACTGAGCAGGGGACAGGGATGTGCCAGTGCTGCCCAAGTTCATTCCATCACAAACCACATCCAAAAGCTTCAACCTGCATTTCATGTCCTCACCATACACATGCAGCTATCCGTTTACTTAAGAAAAAATTGTGATTTTTTAATCAAATCCATAATTTCCCCATGCTTCTAATACTGTTTAGTGAAAAGAAGATAGTGACATACTTCTAAAAACCCAAACTTTTAGTGATTTAATATTTAAAATTTGGGATATTTTTGTTGCACAGGTGGATAGGAAAGCCATTAACAATTCTGCATACACTTTATTAGAAAGGCTGCCCACATCCCAGCTCAGACAGAGCATAGACTGATAAAAAGGCTTAAAACATAAATGCTTGTTTGTGTTTGGAAAGTTCCTGGAGCTTAGCCAAACATTCAGTGTGCTGAGGAAATACAGAAAGACAAGGGCCTGCTTTTAGAGCAATGCTTGTCTGCAGCTCTGTATTATCCTGAGTGACGTTTAGTCCAAGTACAGTAATAACACACATCCCTGCCTGCTGCTGAAAGCAAAAACCAGAATTTAATACCTGATGGGAACATTCTTGCTGGAGCATCCAGAACTGGGGGAAAAAAACCCAACCTTCAGCTTATAAAAATATTGATTTCTTCACATAAAAAGGAGCCAGTTTTCAGCAACAAAACCTCTCAGCTGGTGGGTGCAACCTCCCAGCTGCTGCCACAGCAGTATTTTAGCAACACTTGTGAGTTATACAGAGATGCTGCAGCACAGATTGCAAGGAGGCAGAGGACTTACTGCTCCAAATGACACCCAGGGAGCCTGGAAGCACAGAGCAGGCACTGGCTTTTACCCCAGCAGGTCAGGATCAGGGGGACCATGGTCACAGCTGAGCCACAGGAAGGAGATCACTCTCATCCTGATCCAGGGAGAGGCCAGAAGCTCATGGTTGAAGTGTGTTTGGCTTTTAGTGAAGTCACTGAGATGGCAGCACAGGAGGGTTTGACTGGCCTGCTGAGCTAAGTTCACACTCACATCTAAATGATGGACCAGGCAATCTCACTGAAATACAGCATCTATTCTTCATCCTGCTCCCTTTCCTCCTCTGGTCAAAGGATGCTGAGGGTTAAGGCTAGGTCAAGAGAAGAGCCAGCAAGAGACAAGTCTTAGGAGAAGCCCAGAGTTGGGATTAGTCATCAGTCACAGCTCTGCTATCAATAAACTCACATAAAGTAATGATTTTCTCCCTAGGATGACAGGCAGGTGACAACAAACTCTGATTCCAGCTATAAAAAGCTACCCTAAAAGCCATGCTAAAGCCTCCTGGACTGACTCTGACCTTGAGGAGCAGCTCCAAGCTGGCCTCTCCCATTGAACAGGTCTGAATTCCTTAAGGGCTCTCTCTAGAGCATGGAAGGAGAGTGATGGAAGAGGGAGTACCAGATCTGCAAAATCCTGAGTGGAAAGGTAATGAGAGGGCACCGACTACCAACTTAATAAATGGGAGTGAGGGGTGGAATTTGATGAAATGATCAGGCAGCATGTCTAACACAAATTAAATAAAGTGCTTTTTTACACAGTTAATTTATGGAACTCCTTGACACAAGTTATTGCACGAGACAAAGAGTTTTAAAAGGATTCCGTAAAGGACTAGACAAAGTCATGAAGACTTAGCACCCAAAGGCCTGGCTTGAGCACCCCTAAGCCAGCAATTGCCAAAAACTAGAAAGATTTGTCTGAGACAGGTTCAATGTTCATTTCTCCTGCCTTTTTCTACACATCTGCCCCTAGTCAGGCTTTGGCTGGCCAGGTGATGGTTATTTCCATTGCCACATTGTCCTTGGCACTGAGCAGGGCAGGGGACAGTGTGCAATGAGCACTGCAGCAGCTGGCCCTTCATGCACATTTCCTCCTGGGGCACCACTGAGGAGCTTCCTCAGCTTTTCAGAGAGATGGCATTTAATCCTGCCTGCCCATGGAGTGGCTTTCCCACATGCTCATGTCCAAAGGCCAGTCCCATCATGGCTTGCAATGTGACTAGCACAGGTCAGAGCTGTCCTCCTGTGGCTTTCCTACCGCTGCTCACATTATCCTTATTAAGTGAAAGGAGATATTTTAAGGTCTTTTTCTCTTTTCATTAAAGCCTCTGTCACAGGAATTACTTGTTGCCATAGGTTTAATCTTCTGCAGAGTCCAGTTTCCACGTGTTTGCATTCATGAGATGAGGGACAGAACACGAGGAGGAAATTGGACCAAATTAACCTGCTCCCATGACAATCCACAATAATAACAAAAGTGGGAAATGGCAGAGAATTAAACTGTTCTTGACAAAAACTGTAATGACCTCCGAGAATGCCTCTAAAGTAACTGTCCAAGTAATAGTTTCCAAGTGTAATTTCAAGGATATGCTATACAAACTTGCCTGCGGTATTTCAAGCTACTGGGTAAAGAAGCCAAAAAAATTAAAAAATGAATGAGGGGATGAGGTAATCAATACTATAATTAACAACACAGTAATCTGAAACAGAGTGATTGGGTTAAATAAGTACAGGTAGATTGCATCAGAGAAAACTCTAAAATAAAGAGAAGAGTTTAAATCTGATTGGGTTTTAACACTGGGAAACAAAATACTTTAAAAGGAGTTGTACAACAGGGTGCCCTGCTCCATTTCAAACTCCAAGTAGTTGAGTGGGAAAAAACCCACCAAAACAAAAAGCCAACAAACAAAGAAAACTGATTTTAGATAGCATAGCCTTAATTAGTCAATCCCCAAATAGAGAGATAGCATCAATCAAAGTCAGGGCAGAATTGGATCGAAAGGCCATCTGAGATTAGGCCAATCCGCTGAATAAAAAGGATGTCCAAAATAAAAGTATTTCCACTGAGTGGAGACCAGGAGTCTGCACGCCGCATTTTCCTTTTTAAAGCTGACTGAGGCAGCCAGGGCTACGTTTTCCAGGGATTAACAAAGGAGAGAGAAAGAAAACCTCATTATGCTCCTCAGAACAATGGCTGTGGCACTACCTAAATGCTCCTGTTCAGAGCTAATATTCCTGAAAATGGTGTCAGTTGCCATCACGTCAATGAAGAAATCCAAGAGTTTGTCCCTGAATCATAAACAGAGACTGAAACATCATCTCCAGGATGATACTCTGACACACCAGGCACAGGTGTGTGCCATAGGTATCATAAAAGGACTGTGGCCTTATAAATGCACAGCTGACAGTGAATGGTTCAGGGACAGCAGAAATTAAAGTTACTCCTTCAGCTAAAGCCCAGTAGTGACACAGCACTATCATAATACACCTCCTTAATCTAGTCAAACTCTATGAGAAGAAAGAAAGTAATCCCTGGAGGATTTCCACTAAGTATAAACAATAATATGTTACCTAAGGACTTAATACTGCTCTACTGACAGAAACTTCTGAAATGTTGTGCAGCTGAGACTCCCAAATTCCAGCTCTGTACAGGGAGCACTTCATTTGGGATTCATCTGTCCAACTTCAAATGCATGCAACATTAATATTTACATATGAAAATTCATTTAGGCTCCATATGTGAAGAGCTAGGCATTTCTGGAGTCCATTACTGATAGATTGAGCCAAGAAGCATCACAGATAAGTAATGTGAAAAATGAATATTATTTCTGTAGTCAAATATATCTGAAAACTCTCTGGGCTCTGTGGCCAAGATGCAGTTTTCTTCCATTTTGAATAAAACAAAAAACTAAGGAAGCCTTGGTACCAATAAAAAAAAAGGAAGAAAAAACAGCAACAAAAATCCCTGCATTTTGTTACTCACAAAGTCACTCTTATCACACACTGTGAACCAAATCCTTCTTCCAGGCAATGTCCTCCAACATAAGAAGTGAGACCAAGGGCATTGGCCAAACTTCAGTTTCTTTCTTTAGCTACATCTCAGTCCCCCACATGGACAATTAATCTCTGCTTTAGGAGTCAGTCTATGGAGCACAGTTGCAGTCAAAGCTATCATTGCCAAATGAAAGCAGCAGGTAAATGACTTTGTGCTATATCCCTGCTTTTATATGCTTCCTTTGATAAAAGTTGGCTTTGAGGCAAAAAAACAACTTGGTATGAAGACACACGAGCCAGCAAAGGCCTGGAAGTCTTTTGGATCTTGGTATTATCATCCCAAGATGAGCCCTTGGACCAAAATCATGTCAGACCATACCATAAAATACAGGAAAGGGAGGTGCAAATCCAGTTAGGACTTAAAAATTGTTTAACTTGTCATGTTCAGTATCTGTTTCTATACTCTTCCCAATTTATTGAAGCAGATTTTGGTAGGAGTGCAAGGGAGAGAAGCCCTGCAATTTAAATAGACCTTTCTGACTGTCAGTTAGATTGATAACAGTTTTCTGCAAACAATACATTTTTAAATATTTCTTTGTGGAGTTTATTTTACTCCCAACATTTTCTCTATTATACAAACCCCATAACGAATGCAATCACACTTCTATTCACTGCGTCTCCAAAGTCTTCCTCCCTCCCTTTTCTCTAGCCACCTGTTAGCTCTTTCTTTTCTAAATTTAACTCCCTTAGCTTTGTTTAGTAACCTTTTCCTCATGCCCTCATTATCTAAATTCTGCTCCTGCTGTGGTAAAGCTGGTGGGGAGCTGGATCTGGGTTGTTATTTTGGAAATGGGCGGGGGAGGAGGTAATGAATCAGTCCATCAGTAGAGGGTTATTTATGGCTGTTTTTTAATAAATAAATTTTTTTAAATATTCCAAGGTCTCTACCACATTGTACAAAAAATTGACAGCATAAGCGTCAGAATTTATTTAGAATATCTCAAGATATGTCTGGTTATTACACTGGCAGAGTAGTAAAAAGGCACTGGATAGTCCTTTACAACTGTGAAAAGTAAATATAAGCTGGAATTCTAACTCATTTGTTCACTGCTCAGTGTTAGCACAGGTGACCCTGGAGAAACTGTGACCAGCACAGAGGGACAGACTCCTGGCTGCTGCACAGGGCAGGGAGAAGAGTCCTGCCCTCAGCCAGCTGCTGCTCATCCCCAGCTCCCTCCCAGAGCAGGAGGCACATCCAGCAGCAATTCCCACAGGTCAGGATGTGCCATTTAGGAAGCTGTGTCCTTGAGGGAGCAGGTAACTGCCCCCTTTCATCCCACCTAGCACAAAGGTTCCTCACCCAGCCTGGGGCAGACCTGAGCGCTGCCTTCAGAGCCTCTCCACGAGCTGGGGAGGATACCCAGACACCCACTGAGAGACACAAATATGGAAACAGATTGTTCAGAGGGAAAAACCAAAGGCTTGCAGCATGAAGAGACAGAAGCAAGGACAAGGCAAGGCTAACTGGTCATCAGTCACTTCCCAAAGAGGACAACAGTAAACCCACATCACTGAACGAAGAGTACGTTGCTCTAATTATTACAGGGTCATGCATTTTGTTTGCAGCACTTTTGTCCAAACTTTAATGCATAAATTGCAACTTTCTTCAGAGTTTCCCATTGACTCATCACACACAAAACACCTACAGCCCTTTGGAGATGGAGAGAAGCTCCAGGCAGAGCGTGGCTCATCCATCCTGACAATCAGGGCTGCAGGAGAGAGCTGTAGGGAGCACAGTCTTAGCAGAGGGAATAACTGCAGCCTTTCCCAACATCATGTTTCATGTATCCTGCCCAACACACCCTTCTACAAACTCCTTGACTGC
Organism: Onychostruthus taczanowskii; assembly: GCF_017590055.1. Classification (NCBI taxonomy): domain Eukaryota; kingdom Metazoa; phylum Chordata; class Aves; order Passeriformes; family Passeridae; genus Onychostruthus; species Onychostruthus taczanowskii. The sequence goes on from NW_024498573.1 coordinate 5,260,798, forward strand.
TCCAATAAATCTAACCTTGAGCTAGTACACTTTAAATACTCTACGGAAACAAGTTGGTGCACATAAAAACCACACAACTAATACACTGTGAGGTTACTAAATGAATGAATTTGGATGCAAGTAGGAAAATAAAAGCTGTATTTCACCTACAGAGAGAGCCTGGAAACCCCTGTTCCCACAAAGCACACACTGATTTTGAAAATATATTTTTGAGCTTGTATTGGGACACAGAGGGGAGATATTTTTAAAATGCCAAAGTCACTGGCGTGGCACCAGGAGTTGGTTTAATTTCATTCTCATGCTTGCTCAGAGCCAAAATGAGTCATCTTCCCCATGAAATAGGAATCTGTACACAAGGCTGGCTGTTAATTACCTTTCCTGTCTCCATTAAAGAGGGAAGTGACAACTCCAACCTCTCCCTGGGCGAGCATTGTGTTCTCTCGCCGTCTCCTCCGCTCGCCAACAAATCTGCTGCTGCAGCTCGAGTGGCACTTGAGATATTCACTCCAGCATTTCAACAACAGTATAATAACTGATAATTTGACAACAAGAAGCCATCCTCAGGAAACTCAAGCCACTTATAGCCCCAGGAGAAATAAAGAGAGGTATTTCTTCACCAGGCCTGCCCACAGAGCCGCTCGTTTTGGCCCTGGGCAGCATCAAGCACTCCAGAATTGGGAGCAGGCATCTCCAAAATATTGCTGGTTTAGCACATTGACTCTATGAAATAAGGGGGTCTGTCCCTCATTTATTTGTGAGCATGAAGTTTTGAGAATTGCAGGACTCGGAGGAGATGGTGACTGGCTCAGAGTGATTGCTCTGAGCATCTCCAGCTCTGGGCAAGTCACCTCTGCAGCAGCATTGTCACCCCAGGGACCAGGACAGAGGTGACAAAAGGTGTCTCCCAGCTCTGCTGGCATCTGGTGGTCCACCAAAATATCACAAGTTCCTTAGATGCCTTTTTACCTTTGCACAGAACATTAACTGGAAGGAAAGCAAAGTGTTACAGCAGTTGCCACCAACTGACTGTCAAAAAACCTGAATCTGCCATATTCCAAAAATTACAGTGGCAAGACATGACAAGAAAAAACTTAGTTCTGCTTGTTCCCTGGGATTTCACTTATAAGGGAGACTCTGATTAAAGGGCAGAAACAAAATTTTTCTACGCAAAAGCCTACTCTTTTTAAAGACCCTTTTGAAGAGCTTTATTTATGAAGTGAAATAATGTAAGATTTAGAATAAAATCATAAGAAAAAAAATGGGGGGGGGGGGAGGAAAAAGGCAACACTGAAATTGCTACTCATTTATGGTTGTAACAAAAATTAACTCCTATTCAAAGGTGAATCAAGATCCATACAAGGCTTCTCTCAGCAAGCCCTTGGGATTCAAATAGATTAATGTACTTGTGCTGAGTTTCCCAGAAGGACAAATCTCACCTTTGTGTGCATTGCAGCAGTTAAAGAAACAAAAATTTTCCAGAAATGAAAACACTGAAAACCTTTAAATGCAGCAGGGAAAAAAAGTCATACTTCCACTTGTGTTCATAAGATCAATGTTTTACCCAGAAATAAAACAACCTCCAAACAAAAGCTCATAGCAACTTGCTAACCCTCCTGAGGTCTCACTGGGCACCTCTAAATTAGATAACACCACTGATGAGTCTTTAATCCTTTGTGTCACTACAGGAGAAGATTGATGTGTTCACAGCAAGGTGTTGGATCATTTGCCTGGACCATGGCACAGGTCATTCTCCTAGCTCAGCCTGAATGCCACTATAATTTATTTCTTTTCCTACACCAGTTGCATCTGATTTATTTACTTATTCACCTGAAGGAGTAAATACAAACACCAGGGTTGATATCTTTATAGCATCCTTCCCCCTGAAGAACCAGGCTCTCACTATATCAGGATACCCACTACTATGATAAACCCTTTTTGTGGTGAATTTATTACTTTGTCACAGCATGTTCTGTATTGAGTAGAACAGCTCCAAGTGAAACCAGTTCATTAGTCATCTACTCTGTGGCTTATGGGGGAAAGCTTTGGAATTACTAAAAGTAAATACACACAAGGAATAGCATTATTTCTCAGAGGCAGAGAAATTTCTGTTACTGCACATCTTATCTGAGAAGATAAAGAATACAGGGTAATAATAAAGGAAATTCTTGATCATTAGAGTAATTTCATGAGGATATCTAAAAATCAAAGCACAAGACTGAATTTCAGCCTTGCAAGGTTAGTCATAGAAAACTGATCTACATGAAGCACACTGCCTGGTTTACTGCTGCCTTTTTTTTTTTCCCCATAAAATAGTTTAAAGCTAGTTATTCATTTCATTGAACTTTTCATGGGGCTGTTCATCACATTTTTACCATCGTGGCAAGTGACTAATGACCTTGAAAAAAATAAAAAGTAGCCATATGAGCATTAGCAGAATAATATATACTCCAGATAAAGGAGGGAATGTTCAGCTTTTGCTCAGTGAGGTATGCAGCTTGTTCGACAAAGAATGATTTATAGGGAAAGCAACAGGAAATCTCATGATGGTTTTGAGATACAGAGCAGGCATAAGCAAAGCTGTGACTCAAGGCAAGCAGAATCCCAGCCAGCCACCATGGAAATAGAGGTAATTAATATGTGCTTGTGCTTGAGCTCACCTAACCTGCACCCTCTTATTTAATTCCTTGAACTCAGGGCCATCATGAATAACAGACTCTCCTGTGCCTTCTTCCCACAGACTGGGAAGAAATGGGAAGAGAGTCACAGCTACACAGGAGAAACCTAGAGTCTGCTATTTTCCTTCCAGATGAAGGAGGAATTATTCCACAGGGTGTAGCTGAAGGTGCAAGATTCAGGGCTACAGGCTCCCAGTGCTGTAGCCTGTGCACAGACACTGGCACAGAACTCTCACTATTTAGCAATTTTTCCCCCTGAAATAAAAAATCCCAATGTATGAAGGAGTCATCTCCCAACCTCTCTAAAAGATGCAATGCTTCTAATGCTAGTTATTCCATTCCAGATATTCTTATTCACAAAAAGAACAACGTTCCCTTCCTGAAATCTTTGTGGAGTGCAAAGGGCGTTCTAGCAATACGTGAGAGCTGTGTGTGGAAAAGGGGAGAAAAAGGGGGGAAAAAGCCACAAGAAACCCACTAAAAGCAATGGCAGAATGGTCCTGTTTTCATTCTGTCAAGCCTCATCTCAACCACGCTTTAAAGCAATTAAGTGTTGCCGAATTTGATTCCCTCTGCAGCCCCAGCAGATGACAACATGAAAACCTGAGACACCACAGGCAGCTGAAAGTGCCCAAGCACTTTCCAGACAGAGAGACCCTGGTCAGGAGAACCCAATGGCTGGATTCAGGGAGGGGGAAACAAACAGAAAGAGAAAGAAATAGAATTTTTAAGGATGTCTCTTTTAATCTTGTTTCTATTCACTTCAATATAGGAGCAAAAGCAACTTTCTCTTTTAATTTTACAAGATTTCATAGGCAGATTAAAGTTTCTCTGTAGTTATTTCCTCTGCATTTGATCTGGCTTATTTCTTTTAATATCAATGGAGTTAAAAGAGGATGCATGTCATCTATTTTATTGAGTTTAGTTTTTCCCTGTGCAACTTTTTGCAAGAGCAATCAGCTCAAAGATAAAAGGCAACACTACAGTTCTGACCTAGGAAAATTTCACATTTACTTAGCAATCCTAGAGGTTATTTCAGTTGCAGACTTCAGCTCCAGCAAAACTCTTGGTTTTTGGTTGCAATCACAAAAATGTCACATGCAAAAGGAGTCTTTCCAGGTAAAAGTGTTTAGATGGGCACACGTGTAACCAGTGCACCCTGAAACGCCTTTGGAAATACAGGACACCGTGCTGAGAGGCTGGGCACATATAGATTACTGAGCTGGAAAATTATTTTGGACCCAAAGTCTCTGTAGTTCAATTTTATGGGTAATTAAACCTAATGTTTTGTCATTCAGAAAGCAATTAAGTCCGATATCTAGAATGCAGTGTCCCCTTGCAGTGAGTGATGGGGAGGAAGTGACAGCAGTCACTGTGCTGATGGATCGTTTCTGGGGACCCCCCTCGCGACCTTGGGCCCCCTCCTGAGAGGGAAACTGAGCAAAGCAGGGGGGATGTCCCTGGGGCTACACCTTGCACTCATTATCAGCTGCACCTCCTGGGAATTGTGGTGGCTGACTCTGGGAGAGCCTGGAAAGGAGAGTTCCCAAGCAATGAAACAGCTTTATCTGAATATTGCTCTACTAAAAAGACTGAAATGGCCAGAGATAAGAGAGATCAGGGATGCAGGAATCGTTTCCATTCTTTGGGCTTTTCACATCAACCACACTAGAGGTCTTCTCACTTTTTCTGTTGGCAGAAGGCACCAATTCAGTCAGGCTCAAGGCACCAAAACCATCAACGGGGGGAGCTCAGTCATGGCAAAATCACCTTGGCTGGGAGCCATGCTCAGCATGAGGCTCTGAATTCTGACACACCACCAGCCCTGGGCAGCAGCACAGCACTCCTGGAGTGGCTGGGAGCAGATCCCAGGCCATGCCTGCAGCTCCAGATGGATGTGAACCAAAGCATCCCACAACAGGTTTCCCTGGAGCCCCAGATACCCTGCACAGCCCAAGTGCTGCAGGAGCTGGGGTGTCCTCTCCAAGCAGAGGAGCTGCCCTGGCTTCCCTGAGCCCCATGAACTGCACAGGACCTGCAGTCCTTGGCCATACAAAAGGTCAGCTGTCCCCAAGCTCAGTGAAAGCCCTGAGCTGAGATTTTCAGGAAAAAAAAAAAAAAAAAAAAGAAAAAAGAAGCAGGCTTATGTCAGAGTGCCCATGAGTATCACAATATTTGTTTTAAATTCTATGTTTAAGTATCATTAGGTTTAATAACAATGGTGTGCTCAGACATAATTGTGATCAAAAGGTTCACTCAAGGTTAGAAAGAAAGTTGGTTGCAAAGTCACAAAACCAATCTAATCTCCTGCTGTGCAGACCTGTACTTTGGGAGGAAGATAATTGTTACTAAAGCTCACCAGTGGGTAGTCGCCATAAAGAAAAACTTAATAATTTAGAGTGTGTATAATGCCTATTTTTTTCAGTGTAACTATGGAATGGGAAATGAGATTGGTAGGGAAAAACTAAAACAAATTTAGCAAACAATAACTTCACAAACATTGCATCAAACCACATCTCAGAAATTCTGTTACGATCATGCTGACCCAGCCAAAACATTGGTCTTTTTGAAGGAAAAGCTAAGACCATAGTAGGATTTCTTAAAACATTTTTTTATTCCTCTGTTACTTTTTATACTATTATTTGAATGCATCAGCTTTCTGCTTCTTTCATGACTGGGCAGCTTAGTGATAAGCCAGAGTATTACAAATGTTTTCTCCATCTTTGAGAGCAGTGTGTAATGTCATTAGATTTACATGGTTTGCTTTGGCAGTGACATGTTCAGTGCACAGGCTGGTCCCCCACCACAGAGACAGGGTCAGCTCTAAGTAAGCAAGATAGAAGAGCAACATTAGCAGAAACCTATTACCTCTGTTCAATTTTCCCAAAGAGCAACCAAGGCCTCTTCAGCAACAGAGAATAAATGAAAATATTTATTGTCTGATAAAAATTAGTAAGCTGCTCTAACATATGCCTGCTCTGGCACGTTTTCTCACCAATTACAGCACAAGGTATCTTCAGGTGATGAGCAGAGAAGGACTGGTGGCAGCCTCAGCAGCACACTCCCAACACCCAAGGACCTGGCTTGAGGACACGAGAGCAAAGCCACAAACCCTGGCATCGCTACTGAAGGATTCAATATTTAGTGTGCAACTCGCATTTCCACAAAAAAAAAAAAAAAAAAAAAAAAAAAAAAAAAAACAGGAAAAAACCAGTCCTGTTTCTCTGCCTGCCTACAAGCTCACCTCCCCTGTTTGAGCTGGCAATGCCACATTATCCCTGTCCCAGCTGTTTTGGGCCAATCTTTTCTGAAACAGAAAAGCAGCACATTCAGAGCAACGTCACCCCATCCTAGGCACTTCTGGAAGGTGAACTTCCCTGAAATGCCAGGCTTGCAATCTGTTGTACTGCCTGGCTAATTTTACACCCTGGCCCATCCATGAGGATATGGACAACATATGAGGCCTGTTAATGGCTCATATTTCTGCATCAGAACCTCCTGAGCTGCTCCACAGGCTGGCAGTGATGTGTGACACATCAGGAATTTCCCAATTTGTTGACTGTCACACGTTTGCTTTCACCTCCCTGGAAAATCAGTCCCAGGAGTTGAAAGCCAGATTTTCACTCTCTACTTCAATGCCTCTGTTCAGCACGTGCAGGTTAATGATGGTGTGTAATAATCAATAAACAGCTCCTGGCTTTCAGCTGATGGTGCATTACTGCCAGGTCGGAACAGGAAGGTGAGCCATGCAATTGCTGCTTGCTGGGGAAGGCTCTCTCGGGGCAAACACAACCCCTCACAGCTCCCTTGCTTGTCCTGCTGGTGTCATTACCACTCTCCTCAGTCTTTGCTGTCAGCATATTGCTGTGCTCTGGAATTAGGAGGCTGACAGTGATGGTTTTAATGACATGCAAACGGGCAGCGTTTCGGTGATTTCCAATAACTGCGTGCCAGCACAAAAGCTGCAACTGCTAAGTGAGGGAGGCAGATCCCAGCAAGCTTTATGATTACAAAACCAGTGTCCACATGGATGTGAGTCAGGACCAAGCTGCTCCTGTGGCAGGAGAGCACTGCTTCACCCAGCACAGGTGTGTGGTGCTCACGCTGCAGGGTTCAGAGGCTGCTTTCTGCTCGTGCCAACCTCATTTGACCTGATAATACCAAAGGTTAAGAATGAAGGAGAAATGCCTTTTGGTAAAAGAAGGAATCACACATCAAAATAAAGCATCCTCCCAGCTTCAAAAAACAGCAAAGGAAATTACTTAAGATTTCATTATGCTTTTCTTGGCCATTTCATATCTGCACCTGATAGCAAGTGACATCTGTCCACACTGTCAGATTTCTTTCCATCATGGAAAAGGACAGAAGAAATCACTCACTGACACCTTGAGATTGTCAGGACAGAAAGCAAAGGGACATCAAGGGGTTTATCATTGATTGAGCCAAGTACCTAAATCCATTTAACTCACAGCTTCCAAACAACTTCCACTTGACTCAAGCAAGGAAGCAGGAACACATTGGATACCAAAACAAAAAAAAACAAAACAGTTTTCAGGCTTTAGCTCCTCAAGACAGATCATCACTCAGTAGCTACATAATCCATCTCATCTAGTTTATTTTCACCAGCTGTGCTCTAGAGGTGGCACGAGCACCCAGCAGAGAAACCATCTGAAATGAGCTCCCTGCAAGGACAGGCAGAGCCTGAGCCTCCTGTGCCAGACTCAGAGATGCACCAGGAACAATGCATGCTCCGTGGGCTAGGTTTAAGCTCTGAAATCCCTGCAACCCCTCTTCAGGAAGGCAGCCAGCAATATCCCCCTTCAGGGGGAAAGCTGCTCCCATCTCCCTGCAGCCCTGGTATGGGGAGCAGCAGATCCCAATCCCAGCAGGTTGTGCAGTGCCTAAGCACTGCTGGTCAATTGTCCATCAGCTGGTTTGTGCTGAGGAGTTCTCAGGGGCTCCTCTGCCTCTGGCAGGGCTCTGCTGTGGCTGTCACTGGCTGTGATGGCACCAGCTGGGTGACAAACCCAATTGCAGCCGTCACATCTGCTTCAAGGACCTGACACTTGGAGCCTGGTCTGAGACAGACTGAGGCATTTCCTTCTGGAAATTGCGGAATTTTGTACCTCAGTGGGGGAAAGAGCCCAAGGAAAAGGAGATAAACAGCTGGGGCAGTGAAGGTTGGTTTATTTTACACCTTCACCCACTGAGAATGGGTCCAGACACCACAAAGAGTGACCAGCCATGTCAGTAAGAGCCAGGTGGAGCAGCAGGGTCTGCAAAACACTCTGGATGGAGCAACAGCACGAGCTCTGTGCCTGAGGATGCAGCTCTGAGACAGGCAGAGCAAAAACCAGTCCAAATCTGCTACTTATTTGCTTTGGACTCCAGTTTTTACTCTTACTGAGAACACTTGGTCTTACTTGAAAAGCAGCACCATGCTTGAAATCACCCCTCTGTTAGAAGTTAAATTGTCAATTTTCAGTATGTCAGTGGGCTGAGTGTTTTTCTTTCACCCTCCCCCCCCTTTTTAATGAAAACAAATAAAACCAAAACAACAACAAAACCAAATCCAAACAGACAAACCCCACACCACTCTGAAGTCCCTGTACAAGTTTACAGCTTCTGCCAGGCTTTGCAGAGGAGATGATGTGATGCAACTAGAGAAGGTGAGGGAACGGAACAGAGAACCATACTGTGTACTCTCACACAATAAAGAACAATCACAGCAACTCAGTAGCTTAGATAAAATGAATTTCACACCTCAGGTCAGCATGGAGTGAATGGCTGCTCCCAGGTCTCTCAAGCCAGTGCAATGAACCTGGGATGAAGAGGCATTGCTGAGATACACTGAGACAAGCAGAATTTTTGTTGCAGCTTCTACTAAAAAAATTAGCAGAAATAGCCTGTGAATGCTACAGAATAAGGCCAACACTCCCTGCATTTATTTTACCCTCAGAAAAAAAATAAAAATACAAAAAGCAAACAAAACAACAACCCTATTGAAATACATCTCAACATTTCCTCTCTTACTAAGGCTTCTTGTCCAAACTAGATTCAGCAAGTGGCATAAAGCCCATTCCAGAGCAGATAACTGCACTGCAAACCATTACCCTGGAGGTGAGAAAAGCCACAGTCCATTGCAGAGGGCTGCTGGGTGCCCTGTGCTGAACAGTCCCACAGCCATGAAAGTGTCATGTTATGGAACACATAATATTCTCCTACAAGAGTTATGTCACATCATCTTTCTTTAAAATACCACAGAAAGACACACTAAAATGAAAAAAAAAAAAAAATCAGACTCCATCCTTGGAGGGGAATAGAGTCAGGCTGACTCCAGGGGAGAAGCAGAGCAAGCAGCAAGCCACCTTCCTGATCACTAATTCTGGATTAAACTTCTGTCTGTCATTGGTGGTTGTGGCTCTCCAGTCCATCCAACCACCACCACCAGTTGCTTTAAGACAAAGTGAAGAATTATGGGGAAATGATAAATTTGTTTTTAAAAAAAGAAGAAAAGAATATGCACAGCAAAAGCTGAAGTGCCCCCAGTTCCCTCAGCAGACACAGGGACCAGCTCTTGCTCTGTACCTGCCAGGGGAGAGGGGGGCCCGGTGCCTTCATTGACCCAGCAGTCTGGATCCTTTCACCCTGTAGAATTCCCCAAACCCTTGCTGCAGCCAGAATGGTCTTATTTGGAGCCCCAGGACATGGGATGACTCAGGTTTAGGGTCCATGATTCCAGGCTCAGCTCAGGAGAGCACGCAAGGTCTGTGTGCAGGGGGATCATGTACTGATGTGCTGGTTACAGTGGGTTTGACTGTGACAGGAGAGATGCAAGCCCTGACCTATTAATGGGGTCAAAGTGATCAGAAGAAGGCTCTGTAAACCACACTCCATGGACAGACACCTCTCCAAAGGGCTTGTTGCACCCAGTGTTTCCTCCACCAGCAGAAATCCCTCCTAGCAAAGCTTCCATGTGAGGGAGACTTCTGAAAGATGGAAATGGGTCATCTTCTCTCCCAAACACATCTTTCCTGCCCTGGGGAACCACTTAAAAGCATTAGGTGACAAATGTTTTGTTGCCAGGCACTGCAGAGGCCCCATGGAACTTGTCTTCTGACACCTCTGCTGGCAAACGAGCCAGTGGCACAACAGAATGACAAGGGATTTAAAAAATTAAGTCTCCCCAGACACTCCCTGGGGGTGCTTTTGCTACAACATGCAGACTGGCAGCACTGCTGCTCGTGAGATGCCACGCTCCTACATTTCCTTGTTTTACAAGAAATGGATTTCTCCTCTCAGTGAAACTTTAATGTGACAAAAGGAAGGGGCACTGCTGGGATGCTTTTTGTTGGACACCACCAGGCACAAGGCTGCCTGTGGTAGGGCATTCCCCTTGCATGGCCAATCACTCAGATCAGGAATAAAATCCCTTTGAGACAGAGTGTGAAGGTTTTGGCTGAACTTTTCATGCTGGAAAGTGCCAGGAGGGAAAACAAAGTTAGAGGGAGTGGACAAGACAGGCCTTGGGATCAGATTGGAGAGGCCATGTTTCAAACACCTGGTCTCTTCCCTCCCAGGGGTTTGAGACATGGCAAGACTGCTCAAGACATGTAGGAGCCCTTCAGTGACAGCCCAGAGCTCAGCTCAGCCTCCACCAGCCAAAGCTGTGTTATCAATGCCTGTCTCCTCACTTCCAGTACCTGCTGCTGTAAATCATGGCCCAGAGCAATGCTTAAGAGAAAGCATCTAAATCACAAAATAAAACAGGTCAGAGCTGCAATTATGATCAGTGAAGCAGGCATCAGTATGTTGTGCATAATTAAAATGACTGTAGGACTTCTCTATAAATATCAGCCAGAAAAGTGTCTCTTTGTGTGTGGGCATAAAATGAGATGCAGGAAACAGCCTGCTCTGATGTGACAACACGACCTTGGAACAACTTTGTTGCCTCCACACCAGACTAATTACACTGTTGAAATGTCTGATTGTGTCCCTCTTGCCATCAGCAGCAACCAAACCTTTGCAGCAATAAATTGGAGCGAGTACCAGTTCAATAAAGATCCAGAGACAGACTCGTTCTGCAGGGGCTGCTGCTCCTTGAAGTTCTCTGAAGCTGCAGTTCCAAGAGCAGAGGCTCTTGTCTGCTCCTTTAAAAGTCTGAACTCAGCTTGGAGATGAAATCTGCTCAAGATGATAAATGGATACCATGCAAAGCTTGTCTTACACACGTCTTTAAATATTTTACTTACTGCTCATCAATCTTCCCCATCTATGCAGCATTCTTAACTACTTTGCAGTAAGAAATCCAATCCCTCTGGGGAATTTGGGAAGCAAAATACATTCCCATTCTTCTCAATGCTCTGATGACAGGAAATATGGAAATTTTAAATGGAGAGTGGTGCTAAAACAGAGAGCTGATCCAGACAACTTTGTTATTGCCAGACTGAGCCGTGGGGCAAAGCTGGACCCACGGGTCAGGGGCAAATCCACACAGTGAATTTTGGACCTTGTGTATCCCAATATCCCCAGCTTCACTGGCAACAATCAGAACCACAAATCAAGTCTGAAACACTGTACAGGGCAGGCTCCACAAGTGAGCAGGTAAATAAATAACACCGCTGGTAATGAGCAGCACCAAAGGTCTCTTCCCATTAGCACAGAGAAAAATCAGAAGTTTGGCCAGTGACAACACGTGAGGTATGTTTTCATTCAGAGCTATTTCAAAACACAAATACTTCAATCAATAATCACTCACCTCCCATTCAATACCCCAGTAATCCCCTTTTGTCCAGCATAATGCCTAGACACAATTTTATTGACCCAGCAGTATTCTCCCAGGACGCACCATTCTTTGACTGCTAATGACCAGGTGGGTACATTTCTCCCTGCAGCCAAGTATTTATCAGGCAGAAGGAAAATATGGGATTCATTGATGCATAAAACATTGCAGATAAATAATAATGAAAGACCTATGCATCATTCTTGTCAATGTGCTCAGAAGATTTGCTGAATGCACAGAGGCTGGGGGGGAAGAAAAAAAAAATCAAAAGTATTCATCTGTGAGAACAGATATTGAGGCAAAAGCTCACTCACCAAACCAGACTATTAGCACTGGAAAACACACAGCCTGATCTTGTGCCCAAAAATGCAACATCACCTCATGCCCCAAAAGAAATGCTCTAAACCATCTCATAACCCAAGGAATGGTTATAAAATGTATATTGAGTTGGGGAAAAAATGAGGGGATTTAATAAATTAAAGAATATTTTTTTAATATTTCACAAGCTGAATGAGTTAAAGTGCCAGACAAATTAATTAATATAAATTATTTTTCATGTGAAATATTAATATGCTGGACAGCAATCAAAAGTCACGAACTAAACAAAATAAAATCCTGCAATGAAATGAACTGGAATACTGTGAAAAACAGGAAAAATAAGCAAGGAGGAAACAGTTGTCATTCTCAAATCACTCAAATATAGATCTTCTTTATAAAGAATAATGGTGCATCCAAAATGGTTATTTCCTTAAAATAACCTCTATAAAGTACTAAAGGAGAGGCACATAATACATGGCACTGTTACAGCTCTGTCAGGTCACCATTTCCTTTTTAAGGTGTTATACTGCTTGAGCTTCTGCTGGGAATTCTCCCTAATAAATTCCCTTTATATGTCACTTTTCAGGACTGACATTTGAGGGATGCTATGGAAATATTTGGAGATTTTCTGGAATGACTCCATGGAGCTGGTAACACTGAGCAGGCAGGAGCACAGCAGCTCCCTGGGAGATTCCTACTTACAGATCAGGGCTTTTGGAGCAGGACAGGAGTCAGGGAGCCTCGGGAGCCATTGGGACACGACTGAACTCCAGGCTCAGATGCTCTTGAGCTCTGGGAAAGCACTCATGGAGCAGGCAGGTCTAGCACAACCTGGGTGCAGCATCTCAACCCCACTGTGCGGGGACAGAGGGGGAAAAACCACCTTGCAAAACACCAGGCCAAAGCCCTGTAAGCCCAGTGCTGTGCTGAATAAAGAAGTGCTCTGAAATCCCAGCCTTGCACAGCTCACAGCGCAGCCTGATCCAGCCTGGCAGCACGTTCTGCATTTTACCAGGTAGCACATCTCCCATTGCTCAAACTCAGGGAAAGCTGACATCTGTCTGTTAATTTATTCCTCTGTCAGAGCCTGTTAAGTGCCCAGCTGCCCTTCTCCATATCCCTCATCCTTGCAGGAGACAAACTCCATTCAAGGCAAGTAACATAAAGAAAGCTCATTTCCTTTGAACTTATTTACAAGTTTTACCATTAAACTTGCCCACATTATGCAAGCAGCTTGCAATCTTCCCCAATTCTCTGACTTTAATTATATAATTGAACAACCTAAAAACTCATTTTTTCCAGGAAACATTAAACATTACCATCTTAATGAAATTCTTAATGAAACCATCCTCCCTGCATGCAAATGACTGGCACTAGATTTGCTTATCACACTGATAGACAAAAGGACAAATGCCCTTCCTTTTGTCAATCATCAGGAGTGACAGCCCTTCCCAAGGACACTCCTCCTCGATGGATGGATAAGGCTGACACAATCAGAGGCAGGAGGAAGGCATCATCCCAGGGAAGGGTGAGGAGGCAGCCAGGAAAGGTCAGTAAGATGGAATAAACCAGATACACAGTCAAGGCAAACTTTATTCCTTAAGCTCAGCTGAGTTCTGAGGGGCTCTGCATCAGCTGAGTTGTGGCACACAGGGTGGGAGGGGATGGAGAGCTGGGTCAGGGGTCTCAGCAGGGTCCTGTTGCAGCCATGTGCTGTCCATAAGGAAAAAACTGTGGGGCATTTTAGACACTTGACTGTTATTACCTGTTTCAAGAGACTTGGCTCAGCCTTGCCCACCTCAAACACCCTCCTCGTGTTGCCTTTGTCTCAGGGAGACTCTTGGCTCCAGCTCCATGGCTGCAGGCATGGTACACTCACCAAAAACCAAGAAACCACCTGGGAAGGAGCCCTGGCAGTGGCACGGCTGTGCTGGGGACTCTTGTCCTTCCCCAGGCAGCTGGACATGGCCATCGTGTCACAGCACAGAGGGATGCAGCTGCATCGAGCAGCAGCTCTACTGCAGGGACCCAAGACATCTGCAGGGGTGAAACCTCCAGGAAAAGCTGCAAGAGAGCAGTGGAAAACAGAAACCAGCCTAAACTCCCATTGCCTCTCTCACCTCACCAACCTGCCAATCCTTTGTACCAAACCAGCTGCAGACAGGAGCATCTGCCCCCCACCAAAGGTGTGGAGGTATCTTTTTGGAACCAGGTCCTGTTTTGGTCCCTGGCTGCTGCTGCTGCTCTCCACAGCAGACTTTTGAGGCACTGGCCCAACCATCACTCCAAACAATTTGATTTACAGGCTACAGCACTGTTTTCCCAAAGCAGACCCATTCTGCTCTCTTCCAGCCTTTTCTTGCAGGGTATTTTTAAGCAGCCAAGTTCTTGTGCAGCACCAAGCTCTACCCAGCTGAAGAAATTTGTGTCATGAATATTTCGGGTGCATCCTCTCCTTCACTGTCACTTTGTGACCTCCAGCTCTTGTTTTTGATACCAGTTCAAAGACACCACAAATGTCTTTCATTTTTATTCCCATCAAAAACATGTGTAGTTCAAAGACGTGACCTTGGTGCCTGCTTCTGCAAACAACGCTGGCCTCAGAGCTACACCAAAATCCATGGCACTGAATCAGCTTGCTCGAGCCTCTTCTAAATCTAATTCTTTCTAAATCTAATTCCCACAGATAAAGAGCAGAATAGTTTTATTCAATAAGCATTAATTAGTTCTTTTTTCTCCTCTCCCCTGCTTCACTGCACTTACAGCGTCCTACCCCTTTGGCCTGCAGGTACACCTCACCCTGCTGCAGCTCCCAGATTGTCCTGATGATTTATTGACTATAAAACTCAAGCCCCAGGTGCCTTTCCCGATTTACACTCAGATCTGCAATTATGTGGTAGGTGGTCATAGCAAACTTCAAAATAAACAGAGATAGATGTGATGAGTAATTGAGAGGGAAAGAAGGAAAAAGCAAAGAGGTGTCAGTGTCCTGGAACTACCCTAACCAGAAGGTCTGGGAGGGAATACTGCAAGAGTTAAAGATCCAGCACAGCTTTGGAGATGGGGATCTGAACCTGACCCCTGTGTGGCCTCCACTGAGGGCATTCTGCTCCTCAGGTTCCTGCTGCTGTCAGCTGAATGTCTGGCAGTTTTAAAGACATTAGGGCAAAATGGTCTTTTCCATTTCAAGTCTAAAAAAAATAAATATTTTTGAGTCAGCTACAAATGTCTGACAAGCTAATTGCTTGGTATCATTAGAAGATTAAAGAATTAATTTTACTTGGGTCATGCATCTAATCCAGGTGAATTTCTTATGCTGGTTTGAAGAGAATGGTTTGGGAGCCTTGATTTGACAAGCTCCCACCACCAGTCTTCATTTCTTAGCAAAAAAACTGCCAAGTTCTCTCCAGAGTTGCAAATAAACTCTATTTTCTAGCTCTCTATCCTTCCTTAAAGTACTACAGCCCTGCCAGCACCAGAACAGTATCTGTGTCCAGAGCAGAAATGCTCTTTAAAGCTCTGGTAGGCAAAGAGGTTCTTGATCCCATGACAGCTCATGATCCTAAACAACAACAGGAATAACCTAACTCACAATTAACAGTCTTAGTGCTCGAACAGTTCAGCTGAAACCAACTGATATATTTGTCCAGTAGAGTAAGAAAACATCCACAAAGCACAGGGGATCAAAACATGGCCACTGAGGCCCAAATCAACTCATTAAAAAAAATAAATGGGAGCAATTCCATTGGCCTCAGTGGGAATTCAATCCAGTGTACAGCTTATAAAGCACTTTCACCAAGTGCCTTTCTTTCAAGGCTCTTTACAGCAGAGGTGCATCATTATTTGCTATAACACCAGAACCTTCCCCGGTCTGGTTTGTTTTTCACTCTGTGATTCATTCCAGTCTCTCAGAGTATTCCCCAGCTGTGCATTTTTGTCCCTGGCATTGTTTTCTGTCCTTAGCATCCCAAGTGCTGTATTTCTCAGCAATCATTTATAGAAGGGATTCATCCAGCCCCAGATCCATGCCCCCAGCCTTATGGCAGTGCAGCTCCAGCTGTTTGTCTCCCAGGGATTCAATCACCTTTCTGCTCACAGGCTCAACATTTCTGACAGCTCATCCTCCCTGCAGGAGTAGAGCTCCATCCTCCCACATGGAAGCATGGAAGATTTCCATAAACCCTCCACAACAGCCATTTGCATATGGAAGCATGAAGTCTAAAACAGGGGTCCCCAAAAATCTACCTTTTCAGGCTAGAAAATCTAGAACATTGAAATCCTATTTTGCTCTGATATAAAATTTGGCTCTTTATTCATCCCAATAGAAAACCCTCTCTTTTTTTTTATTACCTATATCATGGTAGAATTTTTGATGACAAAAACCAACTCAACACGCTCAAATCACACATTCTTGGACATATGAGCCCAAAACCAAAACTCTGTCCCATTTGCTACACAGACTTCTGTCTGACTTGATTTTCCCTGTCATCTTTTCTCTTTCCTTTCCTCTCTATTCTTCTCCACCTTTTCTCTTTCCTTTCCTCTCTATTCTTCTCTATTTGTAAAAGAAGGAACAATTTTTGCCTTTCCAAAACTGTATCCTGCAGTGACAGGGTGGGAAAGGGACCCTTCAGCAGGGGGAAGGGGCAGACAGCCAAGTGCCTTGGAGATGCACCAGAAGTGCTGACTCTGCTCCTGAAAAACAGGAGCAGCCTCCTGGTCATGCCCCATGGCTCGGACCAGCAAGGATGCCCTTTCCAAAGGAGGGATATTGATTGCAAGGAACCATCCCACCACCTCCCCCTGTCAAGAGGTCACTACAAAACTTCCCCTCCTCTCACTCACATCCATCTTGTTGACTCTGTGGAGATTCTGCAGATTACAGCAGAGCAACTGAATTATTCCAGCTAATGAGAACGTAATGTTTCATCACCAGCTTCCACAGTCACTTAAATCTATCCTAATCTAATTTTTTTAGATTAATTAATTTTGCAAAACAAAAAGTGACTAGGCAAATAAACTCCACAATGTGACAGCTGTAGGATTATGAGTTAGTGTTCAGTCACCAAACAGACCAAGGGAGTGTAAGGGGGCCAAAGAGAAAAGGATGAAGAAATTACTTTATGAATGATTGATTTTAAACCAGCAAAATTTGAGGAGGGCAAAAAACCCCACAAGTGAATCACTTCAGCTCTGTGAAAGTGTCATCACTGCCATCCTGCTATTGAAAGGCACAGAGGCTTGTGAGTGGCAAATGAAATAGAGCTGAGCCACACAGAGCTAAGGCATCCAGAGCCCATCTCAGAAAAGCAAAATTAAACAACATTAGCAATGACCCATTTCCTCACTCAGCAGGGGCCAGCCGAGCTAATCTGGCACTGGAGGAAACACGCTGAGGGTTTTCCCACACAGAGATTGCTCTCTGCCAACACTTCCACTAATCCACCTTGCCCCAAAATGGTTGACCATTTCTGTTTAAAGAAATAAGTGAGGATTAAGAGGAGGAAGCCTGAAATCCAGCTGTATTGAAATTAAACTGGCAGGGGAGGAGAACTGCTGAGAAAGAGGGATTTGCTCTGGAAAGGGATGCAGGGGTGCTATGGGATAGGGGCTGTACAGGGGGTGTAGCTGTCACACCCCACTGATGCCTTCACTGGCTCAGGGGGGATGTTCATTTCTGGGGGTTTACTCTTGTTTTTTTGGTTTTTTAAAGACAAAAATTAATTCTCTGCCTGTTCACCTCCAAGGGAACAAAGTCAAACATAACTTTAGTCACACAGACAGCTTTCACTTGTGCTGCAGGTAAATGTTTTCACTTAAACTGCAGTGACAGCAATGCTGGACTCGATGATCTTAAAGGTCTTTTCCAACCTAAATGACTTTATGATTCTGTGACAGCTGCTTCAAGTGTTTGCTGCCATCTTCTCCCCCCTCACTCCCCTTGCCACACTTTTACTTTCTTTACCTATGTATACAGACATTTGTATTCTCTTTGCTACCAGTTCCATTTGCCCACTTTTCCCCCTAAAAAAAAGAAAAGAAGGCAGCCCCATCCACTGATACCTCCTGGCAGAGATCTTTGACTGTAATCAGAGCAATCCTCATTTATTCCAGCTGAGGATCTGACCCCAGGACTTCCAGTGCTTGAGCTGTAATAGAAGTAGAATCAGACCAGACCATTACATGTTTGGGAGAAGTCCAAGACACTTTCAGGTGCTGCAGAAAGCAGTGCCAGCAATTCTGCAATTTGTAAGGATTTTTTTTACCCCATCTGAATCAAACAGGGATGATCAGTGTGATAGGTAGGGCACACAGAGATCTCATCTAAGCACGCTTTTGATTATCAAGCATGCCAAGATCTGCCAACAAGGTTTAGTTGCAGTCTGAGGAGTTCAGGGACATGCACCAGCCCATTTTACAATTCAAGGCATACTTACATTCCTGGTTTTTTTTTGTTTTCAGTCCAAAAAGCAAGAGAGACCCCATAAGTCAGACAGTCTGGTATGATATTGCTGCAAGGGCCATGACCCTCAATATGTGCCACTCCTGGAAAATAAAGCCATCTTCACATACAAACTGGGACCATTTATTTAAATTTGAAAGGAAGCTCAAGCTACACAAAAATCCAATCAAAGCAAACAACTCACACAAGAGATTGGCCACATTTTATACCCAAGCTTTGAAAGAGAAGCTGATTTTTATTCTCCCTTTCTTCCTTCAGATTGAACAATTTTACAATTTTATTGTGTTTTTTTTCCTATGTCTCCACAGGAAAGACAGCCCAAGATGAGACAAAGGACAGACACCAGACACTACCAGGTCATATATTGAACCACCACATTTTCAACAAGAATGGGTAGTAGTGACATTCAAGACCCTAAAGGGCTGCCTTCCCCAGTACACATGGTCCACTCCACAGATTGTACAAATCTTTGGGGATGATAATGATAATCTTCCCCAAATCTTCCCCAGTTATGCCTGGATAAGGGACAGGGCACATTCTGCTTAACCTGGAATACTAAAACAGAACTACCAGTTCCTCTCTACCTGACCACTCTCACTAGAACAGGCCACTACTATTTGCTTAATAAAGTGTTTTGCAAGACAAACCAAGAGCACCACAGGGTGACAGCAAGACAAAAACCACCCCCAGCCCAAGAGCAGTATCAATATGTCAGTGCACACATGGAGCAGCAAAGAGCCTGACCCTGCACACACCAACAGCAGCTCCTCCTTGCAGGAGGAGAACTCAGCCAAAGCCTGACAAATACAATAACAGGTGAGGAAAGACATGTCCAAGAACAAACAGGTCCATTTGTACAGTTATTTTTACAGTAGGATGATGCATTCTGACATAACTTGCCATGCCCTCCATTTCTGTCCCTCTAGCACTCTGCCAGTCTCCCAGGAAGGCCAAGAATAAGATCATGGATCTTTTTCTAAGGAATCTCATTTATTTTTTGGTTTGTCTTTCTCTACTAATGTCTTGGGTTAACTAATTGAATTCAAGTTGCTTAATTGAAACATCTTGGGTTAACTAATTGAATTCAAGTTGAGACATGTTAAGTGCAGGGCCTGTTTCTGATGGAGCAGGAAGGGGGGAAAAGCCAACAGTGAGTGTCAGAGCCCTCTGCATTTGCTGGCAGCATTTATTTTTTAACTTTGACATGGACTAGGATCATCAGAACAATATTATGGAGACTATTCCAATTTCTAGTCAAGAACGAGAGAGAAGATATTCCTTTTGTACAACAACATTTCTGTAAATTTTGTTTAGCTTGCGTGGGATACAGTTAATTACAGTAATCTATCAAACTGGCACAAGGTAGTATTCACATACAAAGTTTTTCCTGCAGTCAGAATCCTTAGTTTTATATGAGACTGGTTTGTGCTAATTGAATTTTCACTTGGGTAGATAAAATCTTTAACAACTCTGGAATAACTAAGTGCTCTTTGTTCAATGATGTGGATCAGAATGATTTACAGCACCTTTCACATAATCATGCTAATTTTGCTTTCATATGATTAATTAAAACAATATGTTCTTTCTTTGTAAAATAGAATTAGTGCACCCAAGGAGACAGGTTTTATTGCAAATTTCTTTTTCTGGTAATAAAAGCAATTTTCACACATCACCTTTTTGGCAAAGCTAAATAAACACGCTTAAGTGGGCAAGGAAGCTGCAGCTGAGGTCAGATCCCTCCGTGGAGGGCCACCAGCAGGATTTGCAGCTTGCCCCAGGATGGTCCAGCCCCAGTGCTGTGAAGCAGAGCATGGCCAGCAGGAAGATTTTGGGACCTCCAGGCCAAAACCCCTTCCCACTGCCAGTTTCCTGCAGACCATCCCTGTCTCATCACATCTAGAGCCAAAGTGAAGGATGCTCTGTAGCAGCACAGGAACTCAAGGGCTAACATGGATGGTGCTTGTGGTGAAGCTCTGGGTGCAGCACATCCCTCTGGAGCAGGAAGGTGGGAAGGGTGGGAGGGAATTACACAGGGCAGTGCTCTGTGTGCCAGCTTGGTGCTGTCCCTTCCAGCTTTGTTACTGTGCCTTGGCAGGATTGCTTAGCTCTCCTTGAGGTAGATACTGATGAGATACCCCAGAAAATGAGAACTGATAGAGGCGAATGGTGAAGTGGATCCCATGGGGGCTCTGGAGGGGAGGCAGGTGCTCTGGCTGGTGGCAAAAAGCAAAGAGGGAACTTCAAGAGGTGCTCTGATGGCACCAAAGGGGTAACTGTGCAAGCTGATCCATGAGAATGGATTCACAACCATCATTACAATTAATAGCAACCATGTGGATGGCTAGACTCCTCACACAAAGCATTCTGTATTTACCTCCAAGGGCTCCCTCCTGCCTTATTTCACTTCAAGTCTGGATCAAAGCTGGACCAGAAAGGTTACTCAACCCAAAGTTTCAAATACACCAAGATATCACAACTCTGACTACATGCCTGGGTCTAAGTGTTCTTTACTGCATGAAACACTGAAGGAAATCATATGGTGCTGGGTTTCATAAACCAATTTTTAAAATTCACAATAAGAACTTTATTTTCATCTGTCAGTCCAAGAACTCAAGTCACTTTTCCTGAAGCATCCATGTGTACCAGCAAAAAGAAACCCCTCAGCTGTCAAATGTCACATTTCAAGCAGTTAACCCACCAACCAAACCATACAGAGAAACCTGCAGAGACGATAAATACAAGGAGAGTGAAGATCATTCAAGGTAATCATTTGTGTGGCAAAAAAAAAAAAAAAATCAACATTGTACAGATCAAAATAGAATATAACCAGTACTTGAATCTAAACCCAAGGCTAAAAAGTGCTGGGCAGAAAACAGAATACCTTTAGGAAAGGAACTGTGAAAAATTTAGGCACCAAATAGAGACAGCCCATCAGCAGGTAAAGGAACTCTAGAAATCAATCAAGTTTAGGACAAGCTGAGTGTAGATAGAGCAAGCACATCCACTGGTGCAAGGAAAAATGAGCCCAGAAAAGGCACCCTGTCAGGAAAGCACTGCAGCTGATATGGACACTGAAATGGAGATTCTTAACCCCAGTCCTGGCTCCCAGAAAAGACTGATGCAGAACAAGGAAAAAGAAATAAAGGAAAAGTTTTTGCATCCATGCTTTTTCTGTCCCTATCAAAGAGTTTCCAAGGGCTGTCTGACTAAAGGGCCTTCACTACCCCCTGTGCTGTAACTCTGCACATCTCAGCTTGCTTTCCCCAGCAGGCAGGAAGGTGTATGGCTATAGGGACAATTCCTGCTGCTGCAAACAACTCCCCGTGCACACGGCCGTCCGCAGGGCAGGGGATGAGCAAAGCAGCAAACTGCATGTGACAGGCCACTTACTGCCCTTCATGGCAATGCTCAGATGTGGTTTGACTACAGCCCTAGCAGGCTCTAATTTAGATGTCATGACTACTTCTCTTCAGTGCACAAAGAGGAGCCCTGGCTTCTTCCTGGTCTTAACCTCCCTGTGCTCCCTGCAGCTTATGGGACACAGCAGCTGTGGCAGCCAAGGGAGCTGCCCTTTGCTCATGGAGCTTCAGTGCCGTTGTATAAAATAAAAATTCCATCTAGAAAAGCAAGGAGAGAGCAGACTGACAGGCTGCTCCTGGCTCTGGGTGGTCTGGACACCAGCAGTGGTCAGTCTGTCCATCCTCTCATCAGTCCTGCTGGAGCCTGAGCAGGTGGGAGCTGCACTCTGCTGCCACCTCCTCTGACTGGCATTTCCTGCTTCTGGAAAATTAATTTGATGGCTGAATTAAACTAATAATTGTTTCAGTTACAAATATGGTTTCTGAGTGCATTTGACTTCGGGCACATTTCCCTTGGGAGGTGCCAGGGAGATCCAGTTGTATTACTTATGGAATCTGGGCTAATTTAATTACTTTTTGATGGAAAGTGCATGATTTTGCAGACGGTGGCTGTCTGCAGGGCCACACACAGTTGCTGATATATTTTCACTTTCCTCTGTGATGCAAGAGATGATAAAGGGCCCAATTAATAAAGTCACCTTGAGAAGGAGACCTTCTGTTAATGGGAGAGCCAGAAGTGATTCACCATTTGGGAAAATTCTGGTTTCCTTATTTCCATCCTATCAAACACTCACCCACTCACAATATGCCTCTTGAAAACAACTGAATGCTAAGGGAGTCCATATGTCCACACTTTTCCAAAGTCTTTCAAAGCAAGGTAACAATTAGAAGCATATTTATAAATGACATCCTGAATTTGTGACCTTTCCCTCTGTCACCTCCAGTTCCCTGTGCTCCCACTGGACCCTGCCAGCCCCACACAAGGATTCTCATCCAATGTCAAAAGTTTGGGGACTTGAGTGCTGACAATGCAGAAATAGCTCCAGAGAAAATGACAATTAACAGTTGTTTCAAAAGTATCCTGTGCTGTTCAGACAATTAAATGTTATTTTCATCTCATCCCCAGGCAAGGGAAGAGTCACAGACCTCCACCCAAGAGCACCACTTGTGCTTCTTTTGCTGCCACCAAGATCCAGAGCAGCCTCAAAGCCATTGCTAGGGCTTCTAGCAAGCTCCTGGGGAATGCTGCTCCTCTCCACTCTCTGCCTTAAATTCCCCATGGAAAAGGGAAAATGTTTTTGTTTCTTGCCCTTCATCTTGGCTGCCCAGATCAATTCTTCCTACAGGTCCAAGCACTGCTCAGTGTAAGTACACACAGAATCCAGACCTGCAAAAGGAGCAGGTCTCTGATTTCACAGGGATGGAGATGCCAACAGGACACGAGCAAAATGAAATTGAGCCAGTCAGCATCTCATGGTAAGTGCCCTGTCAGCAGCAGAAGAGAGGGGGAGAGTATCAACTCATCCCCACAGCTCACAGGAAATCCTGACAGGCCCCTCAGCCTGCAGAGCATGAAACACAATGCCAGAGATGCACCTTGGAGTTTGAGATTTGCTCTCGAGGGCAAAGTGAGTTCTGCTGAACCATGCCCAGCTTTAAACAGCATGGAGAATAAGGAGCATCAGCTCAGCTGCTTTCTCCAGAAATGATGCACAAGATCTAGGTCATCATCTGTCAGCAGTGAGCAGGAAACTTCCTCAGAGAAAATCAGCCAGAGGAGGGGGAGGAAGTTTGGAAGTGAAGGTAGAATAGTTTTGCAAAAAAACGAGGAGGTAAGAAAAATCTCTCCAGAGCCATGAATCATCCTACAGATGAAGAAAATGGTGGATTTTAGTGGTACTGTGAGATGCTGAGTGGTCTTAACCCCACTCCTAAATGTGGATCCTTTTCTATCATAACTTACACAACTATTGTTTCCATTTAAATATCTATTCTACAGGGGACAAACCACAATTTCTAAGGTTTTATCCCTCAAATTCTCTCAAAGCACTGCAGAAAGGAGCTGACAGAAATCAAATGGCACACACAGAACCATGCCCATGCCTTGGAAACTCGGGTGTCCTCTCCTGAGGCCCTGTGATCTGCCAAGGGCTGCACACACATCAGCAGAGGGAGCTGAGGGTATCTCCAAGGGGTTTGCTGCCTTCACAGCAGAGGCTCTCACCATAAAACCCTGGCAGTGACAGATTCTTTTCACACACAGTCCTTTCCTATTTATTACAGAGTCACAGAATCGTTGGGGTGGGAAGGGACCTTTAAAAGCCATCCAGCTCAACCCCTCCCCACACTCAGATTCTTGAGATAAGCTTTCACCCTGGACATTCATTTCTATTAATGAGGCTCAGAGCCTGAAAAATCCAGAGGCACAGAGTGAGCACACACGCCCAGCAGCATCCACACACTGACAGCAGCCAGGCTGGTACCTCGTGACCCCCCCAGGACAGAGGAGGGCTCAAAAGAGAAAACCTGGATGCGGCAGCGCTGATGTTGTCAGGCCTCCAGTACAATATTAAATTAGAGCCTTGGTACTCCCGGCAGGACCACTGACTTTTATTTGTAATACAGCTGAGCTACACTTAAAATGAGGACTTGTGAAAGGAATAGACTACTGTAAAAAGAATTAATTTTCTGTACTCCAGAGCTGTAGCACTGAAGTGAGGCTTTATGAAGCAAATGACTAAAAAGCAATAAACCTGTTAAAAATAAACTTTTGCTGCACAAAAAATGGTGAAATAGTGACCTGTCAAAGGGATGGTGCAGTTAAATGAACACGTTCTCTGTTTTGCAAATCAAAGCAAATTTCCATGAGAAATGGATCTTTTTTGAACAAATATTTCTTTTAGGATGGGGCACGTTGGAACTGCAGATTGACTTTACAACATGGCTGTGCATGAAGCAGACTTTTACTGAAAAAGAGAAGTTATGGACGTAGTTAGGCAGGAAAAAATGAAAATATGATTATCAGAATAATTAAAGACCTTGAGAGAGATTGCCTGACGTGGAAAATGCTGTGGAGCTGCAGATTTCAGTGCATGGTGATGACCACAGCCACGAGTAGAGGCACAGACGCTGCTTAAAGGCAAGTGTCCCTTTTCCCAGTGACTCTGGCTCCAGTCTGGTCTCTGCCAGTGACAGCTGTGCTTTGCACCTCTGGCTCCCTGAATTTCATCACACAGACCAACACTTTCATGTCCTGTCGTAGGGACCGCCACCAGGTTCCATAGGTCCTGTGCATCACCTATTCTCAGCCCCATTGCTCCAAAAATATGTGTACTTTGATAAAAGTCCTAGGGTTTGATGACAAAAAAGGTTTGGCTTTTCTCCCAGCCTGATGCAGACAGGTCAGAGATTCACAACACACCTATGCAGATGATGGTAGGAGTTTTGTACCTTTGAAAACAAACGAATCAGACATTTCCAGGAGCTGCAATTCTTCAGAAAAACATCAAGCAAGGACTTGATTTGAAAATGGCAGAACCAGCAATGGTTATGTGCACTCAAAACACATCCAAAATGGTGAGGGGGGAACTGCCTCACCCTCAGGCCTCGGAAAAATTCATCCAGTCCCTGCAGTTTTCCGAAGTGACAAGGTTTTATTTACCTAAAAGAGATGTAGCCAGACTTTGATGAGCTCTTGCTGTTTTTTAATCTATCACTCAGGGAGCTGCTCTTGCAGGGAGCATTTGACACTGAGTGAGAGGCAGCAGTGCCTGGCACAACCTGACTTGCCTGTTTGCACAGAGGCTGTGTTTGAGCATCCATCAGGTGTGCTGCGCACACAGCCCAGCCAGACTCTGCTCTCTGGCAAGTTTGGCAGACATCACAGCACTGTCTCTCACTCAGGGAGAGTGTTTTTTCTTCCCTCACTGCACAGATGAAGGAGAAACTCGAGGAGACAGTCATCCTTCCTCCTCACACCATTTTTGCACTTCACAGTAACAGCGTTGCTGAGCTCTACAAAGTCTCCATCTTTTTCCTGCTCTGAATGTGGTAAGATGAAGCAATTTCATTCCACCTTTAATAACACACAAACTGGCAATTAATTTTTAATGCTAGCTTAAAACCCAGGAGGTTGCTGGGCTTTACAGGTGAAATCAATCTCCTCTTGGGTCATTTAGAGAGTTCAGGAGTCCAACATCACTGCTGGCAACTAATCCTTTCCTCCCCCTCTTCCTTCCTCTCTCAAACACCCTTTGACTTTTGCTGGACTGAAGGCAGGGGTAAGGCCAGGCTCCTGGGGTACTGCAGGGGCCATAAACCAACAGGAATTAAACAGGATATCCCTGCCAGGTTACTGAGCCCATTTCCTGGCCAGTGCACGTCAGTGGCCCACAACACATCTTGAACAGAGCTTGCTGCTGTCCCTTTCTGGTCACTTGGACTTTGCAGCTCTTAGGATGACCTGCAGGCTGGTTTGATCCTACCTGCAAAAGCTGTCTTGTCTAAGAAAAAAAAAAAAAAAAAAATCTCATGTATAAAGGAATAGATAAGAACATATTCCTGCAGAGATGAGTCCCTGAGGTTTTAGGGTTTCATGCTCTACCAGCAAGTTCACCAGACTTGTGACATGGGTCCATAGCACCAGTGGTTCAAAACCTACTTTAGAGAACAGACTGCTTTTTCTACTCTTTGGATTTTCTAAAGGGAAAGATCAAGAGACTAGAATGGAAAAGGGGAGGGGGAAAAGCCACAAATAGGATCAGTTCCAAGAATATCAGCTACTTGTCAGCTCTGCAAAATAGCTGTTAATTTATAGAGGAGAAGTGTGCAGGTTCTCTCAGAGCCATATGTCAAAGCTTTCTCACTATGATACCTGGCTTTATTTGGCCTTCATGTTATGGACCAAAATGGATTTCTCTGGTTCTGGATAAACTGCACAAGGTGATGTAGACTGTGATTTATGGCTGCAAGTGCTTAAAACGCCTCCCACTAAATTTGTAGTGACCTTATCACACTATTAAAACCTGAAGTAAATAAGTGCACTGAGTAAAGGTTAACAACACCTCCAATAAAACAAACAGCAAACAGAGGGGATAGGAGATTCTCAGTCCCATCACCAGCACAACCCAGAAATTCTGGATGTCCTGGCAGCACCAGGGAAGAAGCCAGAGGATGCAGAGCCATGCAGAGATAAGGAATGTGGTGTAACACCTCAGCCCAGCAGCCCACCAAGAACACAGATTTGCTGTGACACGTTTTCACCTCGGGGAGCCCCTGGATCAGGATCCATAACGAGCCCAGGCTGGGCAAACAGCAGCACAGAGACTCCCGGGGCTCCCTCTGTGCACAGAGCCTGCAGGGAGCACCAAAGCACAAAAACCACTGAAGAGGACAGAGCAGTGACTTCTTAAGCAGTGGCTCTGCAGCCATAAGAAAATCCTTTTGAGAAAAAAACCAACAGCTTTATACTGTGGTCTGAACAGAGTCAGCACCAAATCTATCTCAGAGTCTTAATCAAGAGCTGAGTATTTTCCCCATAGTAATTGGTTCAGGTTTATTTTCTAAAAGACCATGCCCAGGTCATGCCTTCTATTGTCTCTGACAAAGATTTATAAGTTAGCAGGTACCTAAATGAAATTAGTATCAGGAAAGAGAGGAGCACTTGAAGGTGAACAAATGCAGACACTGATCCAGAGAAAGAAAAAGAAACTTTTAAGCCACTGGTTTGAACAGGTTCTTTACTGGTTTGTAGAGGGAGATGTTCCCATCTCCAGGTGATCCTTGTTACAGCCAGATAACAACAAAGTTTCCTGCAACTCAGAGCATCAGAACACACCTTGCCCACATCAGAACTCTAATAAAAACAAAATTTTTGGAGGGGAAAGACATTTTTCATTAGAGAGCCTCAAAAAAGGTGTTTTAAGTCCTCAAAACAAAGGGGGGGGGAGTGGGATAAACCAATTTCTTAATGAAAGCTGAAGCAGTTTTTTCCATTTGGTTTCTACAGTTAGAAATAGTTTTCTCTTCCAAAATAAATACTCATTTCCCATTTCACGTAAGTGTGAAGTTCTGAAAGTTTCTCTCCATACATTAAACTGTTTGAATATAACATTTAGTACTCCCAGCCTCATTTTCTCTCTGATACATCAGCAAAGGTGAGACAGGTCATTAGAATCTCCTTCCTTTTTATTCCAACAGCAGTTGTGATCATAAATTCATTATTTTCATAATTGCTCCATTATAATTTAGTAATAGATTCACATTAATTTCTAAAGTCCTACTAGGAGGCATTATCCAAACAAAATAAGAAACAATTAAAAATAAATTTATCTAAACTCCTATTTAGAAGGCATTATCCAAACAAAACAAGTAACACATAGCATGAAATTTATCTAACATCCTATTAAAAATTATAAATTTGAGGCCAAAGAAAATATTTTACATAAAAGCACACAAGATAAATGACTTTTCTGCCGTGCTCTTGAAGCAAGAGCTGACAGTACTAGTGCTAAAGCAGACATGCTGGGCAGCCACAGGGGCTTCACACCCCCAGGGCTGACCCCAGCAGCCCACCCAAGACCCCTCCTCTCATCCAGGCTGTCCCACCCTCCCCAGTAACTTCCCTTTAGGAATTCAGAGATTTATTACACCAGTAAGAAACTCACTTTTGCCGGGACTCCTTGGAAAGATTCTTCCTGCTGCCTTCAAGTCTCCAGGTTAAGAAATTCCTCTTCTGGAGCTGCAGGGAAGCTCCATGGGTGGTGTTTGCTCCTGCCAGCCCCAGCAGGTGACCACAGCTCCACACCCCCAAATCACCCTCCAGCAGCTGTGGGGAGAAGCTCTGAGCACTTAACCACAAACCCTTTCCACCTGGTTTCACCTGGGGCACTCACTTAGGAGCATTTCAAGGAGAAAATACTCTCAAAGCCAAGGCACCTGATGCTCCTCCTGCTTTGTCCAGAGCCCCTGCACTCTCCTTGCAGAAAGCACAGCAGATTATTGTTTGTCCCCTAAGGCTCCCAGATCTTTGTCTCACCACCTACTACCTTGAATCATAAACTGCTTTATTGTTTGCCACTTCAGGGAGCAGCACATAGCTGAGCCCTGCCTTGGGCTGCTCTTTTCAACGTCCCTCCACTGGGTTGTAGCCACTTTTAATTTAAAACCCTCATAATTTTTTTTTTGTTTGGTTTGTTTTCAGCATGTGTTGAACTGTTCTTGCTGGAGAGATGCATTTTCTCAGCAGTGATGGAACTTGGATTGATGCAAAGCCTTCTGTGTAACAAATACATGGTAACCTCAACATGTTTCTGTATGTCTCAATAACTAGGGCGTGCTCAGCGTTAAGAAAAATGCTGCAGATCAGATTGCTGCCTGCCATGCCCCACAAGAGGAACTCACAGCATCATTTCATGTGATTAACTTGATCTCAGTGTCCAGTTTTACATTTGAGGGTGTATGTCCATGGTCAGAAACATATTAAAGCAAACACTTAACTCCACCCATCAGTTATCTCCTGTCTCAGCCTTCCTGAAATGAGTCATTAGCTGCATTTCATCTCTTCAGTTTCAAAATCCTCAAATTCAGCTGCAAAAATGGAACCCCTTTGATCTTAGATTGCCACTAATTCATAATTGATAACCCAGTCTGGAAGGAAAGGAAAAATTCGTCCCCATTAGTTGTTCCACTTAATATGTTCTGGTGCTTCAATTATGCAAAACCCAACTCTCAGGGCCTGACTGCTTTCCAAAATGTGAGTCAATGGAGGGAAGAGAAAAACCCAGATCGAATTATTCCAGCTGTAAATCTTTGTAATAGCATAGATGTCACGAGAGCAATACTCAACACTGAACAATTCTGTTTGTTTTCCAAGCTGTTCCTTTGTAGAACTCCCAAGGCATCCATAAATGACTCCAGAGAGCTCAGTGGAGGACTCAGGACTTGCTTCTTCCCTCACTTACATTTTTTTGGTCAGGCCATTAGGCTGTGAGTTGTAATGACCCCTTTTGGCCCCAGGCACTAAAAGCCTTGGAGTAATATATGAGCTGATGAATGAGTAAGCGAGGAGGAATAATTAACACAAGTCATTATGCTCTTTATTTTGTAGAAGAGAAGCTGTCACTTCTTTCTGGAGACCTTTGAGTTATAAATGTTCAGAACATGAGCACCGTGAAGAAAACAGCAGTGCAGACATCACTGGGCCAAAGCGTGTTTTTTTACTGGGAGACTGACAGAAGCAGGACTACACAGCAGGGAACTCAGCTGAAAAGGCACAGATGCCTGCAGCACCTCATGAATAACCAGAAATCAAAGATATGGGTATGTCTGTACCTGTGTTCTGTCACCCAGCAGGTTGCTGGGCTTAAAGAAGAGTCTTTGGGCTTGCATTTCTCTCACAACCACGCAGCAAACTCCCAGGAATCAGGGGAAATTAAAGCCTGCAACTGCACAGGTGCTGCTCAAGATCAGGAGGATCACCTGTTCAGGACATTTTGGTTCTATGGTTCTCCAGAATTCACCCACATCAGAAAAAAAAAAAAAAAATTGGTTGAATTTCTACTGGCTTTTGTCAAGTGACTGATGGACCTCATGCTTTAGGAAGCGGGGAACTCCAGGTGGGAGTTTCCTGGAGTAGGACCAGGATAAGATCTATTTTCTGGAAGGCATCACAGCTTTTCTTTTTCAGGCACTTACAGGATCTCCCCTCTTCCTGTCACTGACTTTCTATAAACTTCAATCTTTTCCACACTTGTCCTCAAAACCTGGTCAGCAGCTCCTGACACTGCTGAGAAGCCTGGGAGATTCTGAATATGAAGGTAAGAGCTTCCTTCCTGGAGTAAAATATGTTAAAGAAAAACACAATTATTTTGCAGCAGAAATTCACATCTGCTCCTTTTATTTTATGTACTGTGAGTTTCCTACAGTGGCAGAGTAAAGTCAAAGGCTTAAGGCAAATGGAAGGAACATCTTCACATTGCATTTATTGCCAGAATGTGTCAAAGCCATCACATAAACCTCCTTGCATTTTCTGGTACATTTTAAGGGCTAAGCTATTAACCTCTTACAAGAATAAATATATCGAGTTCTCCAGGCTTCCCTTGCTCTGTTATTACTTCCAAGCCTAAATCCTTTTGGTACTTGGAAATTGAGGGGTACACAGTGTATTTTACAAACAGGCAGATGCCACTTGTCCTCACAGACCACCCCCTTCTCCCTCTTTGTCATGTGCTCCAACACACCTGCTGTTACCTTTGCACTCCTGGTATTCTCATTCCCACCCAAATTTCCTCTTATTTCTCAAGAGAAATATATTCCTCAGCCTTACACAAGTCTGTGAGAGCAGGAAACTCCCAGCTGGCTTCCTTGGGCAGTGCAGACCCTTCCCCACCCCTGTCCTGCAGGGGACACAGCTCTGGCTTTGCTGGCACACTCTGGGGACTGGGACCATTGATCCAGGGCCAGTTCTTGCCTTACATTTTGCTTCTCCTGTTGCATGTTTTCCTGTTGTTTTTATTTTTCACAGACACCTGGCAAAAGAAAAACAACCCTGCACCTCACAGACATTTTAATAATTCATATTCGACTTCAGTCACTGGAAGTTTAATAAACAGGTACTTATTAGAATACAATCACTTCTTCTTAAAGCAGGCAGTTTTTAGGAATGAAATCACAGTAATTACCCGTAAGAATATGTATGAATAACAAACATTCAGTCCTCCTGTTTTCATTGTTTTGTTCATTTGCATGAAAGACTTCCCCACTGTTCCCCTTGCCTCTGTTTTAGCAAAGACTTTGCTTTTAATTGGACTGAATACTCAGCTGGGTTCAAACCCAAATTTTTATGTAAAAAAGCTACTCATAGCAACCAGCTCATCCTGGAATCCATTAAAAATAACAAGAGGGATTGGAATGAGATTATTTCAAGAGCTCTCTGGTATTCACAGGAAAACAGATTTATTGTACTTGCAGAGAAGCTCTCCCAGGCAAAGGAGATGCAGGTGATAACACTGGGTCCTCCTGGTTTTTTTCTCTTGTCCACAAAGCAAAACCATGAAGATTTCTGAGCTAATTTCATCCCTGAAAACCAGCCTGCCATGCCCTGAGAGCCTGTTATCAGCACTGCCTGTTGCTGCAGCCTCCTGCCTTCAGAACTCCCTCAGGATGCACTGCAGGTCCCTGTGAAATTCCACCTGGCACTGAATGGAATCAATGGAGAATACTGCACAAAACCAAAATAAACCAGATGCTGCAAAGTGGCAACTACAATAAAAACACCTGCAAGAGCCAGGAAAGCAGGTTGAAAAGCTGACTGACACCCTCAGAGCAGGGCAGCCCAGCAGCCTGGGCTGCAACAGGGGGTGAGCACATCCTGACCACCCACCCTTGATCCAGTCACCCTCTCACAGGGCTCCAGTGAAATTTGGGCTCACAAATAAATTTGGGCTCACAGCATGATGCCCCAAGAGCAGAGCACTGTGCCAAATTGCAGCCTGCCACCTCAGCTGCCACCCCTCTGGGAGGATGCAGGCTGTGTTTTCATTCCAGGGGAGGTTTTTTTTATTTCTCTCACTTAAAAAATACCTATTTTCATAAAAAGCATATTTCCTGCACTCCCACTCACAGCAAGAAAATGGAAAGTGATCCAGAGACTTTAGGTTTCTCCTTCTAGCTCTTGACAGGGGAAATTTTCAGGAAGAAAAAGAAACCCTGCTTTAACAAGATAATTAATTGTTTTGGAGGACATATGTTGTGGAATTCTTGAATGGAAGAGAACATGGGGGTAGGAAAATTTTGACTTTCTCAACAGGGAAAAATAACACCTTTGTAGATCAGAGGCACACACACCCTGAGGCTGTGGCTAAATTTTTGAAGGGCAAGTCCTCAACTAAGACTTTCCTCACTGGCTGCCCTGCAGTGACCTCTTGCAGCAGCCCCTGCAGGAGCCTTGAAGTCACCATCTCCAGAGGCAAGGGCTCAGATGTGCCTCCTGAGCAGGATGCACTTTAACTGCAGGGCTACAAACACAGGGCAGCTGCAGGAGCAGCATGTTCCCCTATGTCAGGTAACACGTGGCCTTTCAAGCTGCTCTTCAAAGCAGAACATCTTCCTCTGGAGCACAGAACCACAGGCAGCTCCAGCCTAGGGTTCTGGTGAAAGGTTTGTGATAGAGGAGCCCTGGTTAGAAGCCAAATGAAACAGGGTAAATTTGTAGAGGTTTTAAGAACAAGTTTTACTGACTGCCATGCACCCTTAAGTGCTGAAAGTCTGCTGATCCCAAAGGTCTGGGCTGCTAAACAAAAGTCACAGGAGCCAGGCACGTTTTCTTTGAAGTCTTGCTTCTAGTTGCTTACAATTTGCAGTTCTCAAACGAAAAGAGCTGCAATTTGGCTCTCTGTAGATAAAGGTCTCACATTTGCACCATACCCAAAGAGCTCCCAGAGCTCAGACATTGCTCTGCACCATGCAGGTTGCTGCAGGAGTTCATCCCTGTAAAGCACAGTGAAAGGTGGAGGTGAAAGGCACTAAGTCCCACATTTTCCTGCAGATCCCACATCTCAAGTTTGTTGGTTTTTTGGTTTTTTTTTTTTCTCTAAGAGCAAACTAAAACGAACTGAACATGAGTGTGGCTTAGTCCTGCAGCAGATCTTTAGCTGATATCAATTAACAGAGCTCTGACCCATATTCCTAATTCACACTTCTTGCCAACCCAGGAACGGGGAGTGAAACACTCTTCCAGGAGGAATACAGTTAACAACAAGGTCAAGGACTAATCTTTCACCTTCATTTTGATAACCCTCATGCCAAAACCAGAAGAGGAAAGAGGCATTTATTTCATTGTCCTGGAGTTCATTCACTCTGTGTTTTATAAGAACCTGTAACTTTGTGTTTTCTGCCGACTCATTTTCCCTGGTGCACTGGCAGAGACACACCCTGGGCAAACACAAAAATCCCAACAAAAATACTGACCATGTTTGGATCTAACCTACTTTGGGAATCTGGGATGCAGAGGAAGCTGAACTGGCTACCCAGTTCCAGCTGTGTAAGAGTGCCCTGGCTTCTTTTAAAGCTTATTTATATACAGATCAAACAAACAGACTTCCAAGCGCTTTCATTTAACTTTGATGCCAAACTTTGATGTCTTCACCATTTACAGTAATAATTTTTATGTGCATTTAATATTATTTTTTTAGTCCAAAACACTATACATAAAAAGACCAACTTCATTTCAAATATGCAGCATTTTTGCTATTTGAAAACTCTGCATTTTTAATTTGTTTCTTATCAGCAGAGTACTTCTGGGGCAAAGAGAACATCAAGTTTTTAATGCCTCTCAGTTGATTTAAATTAATACTTTATGTTTTTATTCAAAAGAGCTAACTGATAGAAGGGTGCTGACATTTTTTTCACACTCTTTTCTCTGGCATGTGTTATATGCAAAGTAATGGTTATTTCTTAAATGTTTGGTGCTTTATTCCATGATAAGTACCCAGAAGATAACATTGCCACACAGTTTAATGCACTTGGATCAAATACCCAGGCTGGGTAGGAAAGGGTCCCCAGTGTCTCAAGGTTAAGATCTGTATCTTAATATATCAAACATTTGTTTTAGAGGCAAACACTACCTTTGTGTGCTTGGAAGCCCCATCCCCTCAAAACAACAAAGCAGGGAAGCGCTTCCCTCCTTGGCTCTCTGCTGAGCTCTTTTCCAAAAACGTAGAAAGCCAGAAAGATAAGAGTGAAACTTTTAATCAAAAGGGGCCTGAATGATTTCTATTGCATTTAATAACTACTTCATCACTATCTCTGGACAAAAGGGCTGCACTGGATTCCATACCTGACATAAGTGGTGAGGCAAAGGACAGTCTTCAATTGGGAAGCTGCACCTCTCTCCTTTTAAAATCAGTGGAGGAGGAGTTGCCAATCTGAAGTTACCTTTTCACTGCTGAATGTTTCCCCTTCCTGTACCCCAGGTAGCTCAGAGGCTGGTAGAAATCTGGTACCTGCAGGATGGAGCTCAAACAGGAGTCACTGAGGATGCAAACTCAGACTATCCCTTCTAGAGCTACCACAGTCACAGACAGGATCCAGAAATGCCTGGAAAATGGGGGAACTTAGAGGAGGACTGTAATCACACAGCCCAGCCTCACACAGCACAGGCTACTGCAGTATTAGCACCACATTTTTACAGAATGAAAATATTATTGCCATTATCCATGAAGGCAAAGTACAGGGGAGAAAGTTTTTCTCTCTAGGGCAGATGGAGGAGGAGGAGAGCAGTGAGAAGAAATCATTAGTAAAATAATTGGCTGCCTGCTTTGCACAGTTGCCACAAAATGTTTATGCTGTCAGTTCCATGAGGGTATTGACTTGCCAAAGTCACAGTTGTGCCAAGGAACTGTCAACCACGGGGGCTGCTGTTGCTTTTCACCTTGTGGGTATATGAAACACCTCTGGGTCATCACCCCCAGTGCCCTGCTTTCCCAAGAACCATATCAGAAAGATTTATTATCAGCCTCCTTCTGAAACCTAGGATTTTGGCCCCTGCGATTGCTATCAGGAACAACCATAACATCTGAAAATATCTCTGGAAAATAAAGATAGGATGCTGTGTGATAAAGGATCTGAATTAAGTTTGTGGAGGTTGTTTTTTTTGAAGTGAGTAATAAGTTGGAAGCTTCTGTGTCAGAGAACAAAAGACCTGTTGTTTTTCCCTGCTGTAGATAGAAAGAAATGTTAATATCTTACAATCAGGCAAAATGATAGTGAGTTCATTCCAGGAGTGTGCTGGAGTGGGGCAGAAATGTTACTTTATTAAAGCACGTTTTTGCTTTTCCACCTTATTTTCCAACTAACTTTTACAAAACACAACTTGAAGAAGGAAAGATGCCTTTGTTTTGTATCAAAGCAGATGGATGTAAAAAAGAACTCCTAAGATACCCAAAAGTGGTTAACTGAGCACAGGCAATCATTACAAAAATTCCATCAAGAAGCTCCCTTATCAGCAAGAAATCATATTAAAGAAGGGCATGGTCTGGGAAGGAAAGACATGCACCACACAGTAACTTACTCATACATTACCTGTGCAAAGAAAGCTTCTAAGAGCACCATCCTGAGAGCAGCTGCAGCTCCCTGCAAGTCCCTGCTGCTCTGGGGGTGGTGAGCACACTCAGCACACAGCAGGGTTTACCTCTCATGGCTATTTCAGCCCAAAGCCAAACTGTTCAATGAATAAAATCCCCGCATACTAGATCAGGACACGAGAAGATTGCCCGTGTTGCTGAGAGATTATCAAGTGAATAAATCTAGCATGTGATAGATAAAACAAATACCTATTAAAAGTACAAAGCTCTCAGCACTAGGAAGAGAAATGCAATCCCAGCACAGACTCTGAAAGCCTTCAAAAAGACAGGCATATCCAGCATCAGAACAGATGGAAAAGATGAACAATAATTGCTTTCCAAGCATCCATCCCCACAAAAGCAGTGAGTACAGGCCCCCTAAAGAGACAGATAATAAGAGCAAAAGAAAAATGAAGAGTATCTCTGAAACACCTCAGACTTGATGAGAACAGCTGGGAATTTCTGCTATGAAGTGTGACATACTAGAGACAAATGCAGACACTTCTGGCTACTCAGCCAATAGTTCAGCTGGTATTGCCCTGATCTCAGAAATTTCCACTGACTTTTGGAGGTAAGAGAGGTGTAACTGCACCAGACTTCTGATTCTTGCTCTTGACTCCAGTAAGCTCAAAGTAAACCACAGTTTCAAATAATTTTGCCCCTTCCCTTCGATGACTTTGGAATCCACCTTCCTCTCTTAAGGGCATCTCAGTTCTGGTTGTTTCACACTCAAATTTCCCTAGATACACCTTGGTCTAGAAAATGAAAACTGTCTTGCCACATTCACCTGTCAAGAGAGAGGGCAGCAGCACGAGGATTATTATTAATTATTTAATCAGCCACTTGTGGGGGTTTCTGGGCTCGTGCCAGCTCCCCCTTCAGAGTTTTTTGGACAAACACAGTGTGAGGGGAAGGACTCCTGTGCACTCTCCCAAGCTGTTCCATTACACCTGATTTATAGCATGACACTACTTGTTCTAGCCCATAACCTTGAGCTTGTAAACTACACAGGGGAAAATTTACTAACTACTGAGTTCATCTTAATGCACTGTTGGGAATCCTAAGGGGGGAAAAAAGAAGGGAAGGAACTGGGCATCTAGAGGAGCTGGTTTTGTACAACAATCCTGTACTGGCCTAGTGCAGTGCATCTCACTCTGCTTCCATTTAAATAAAGTTTTAATTTACACAGCCAGCATACAGTAAGGACCCATGTTTATCTTGCTCTGAAGGTGATAATCAATAGGAGAGTTGTAGACACATTTCCCAGCTTATTAGCTGCACACATGAATGGAGTTTCCCACAACAGCATGTACAAATGCCTTTACTCCACTCTTAGCTGGCATCAGAGTTTGATTAATAACAGAAGACAGAAAACTGGTTTGCAACTTTTCTAGTAGGATAGAAAATTGTCACCCACTAGCAGACAAATTCCCAGCAGTAAAGGAGTGTAAACAGAACAGCACTGAGAGCTGGACCATGGGTGCCACAGGTCCTTTACCACACAACCCTTGATGGCTGCACTGCTGTGCAATACCCACAAGCACCACCCAGAGGTGCAGAAGTTAATTCAGATGCTCTGCCCCACATTTTGTCATTGTTTTCAAGTGTCAACTTTTAGGTTAATTTCCTCAGCTAATACTCTTGAGGTGAATGTCTAATTTGCCCAAGGTAGAGTTAGGCTCTCCTTGGCTCGTTCCCTTCAATGGCAGCCTGCCCTCTGTACTAATGCACAACTTCCTTGAGACAAGCAGAGAGTGTTGATGCCACAGAGTAAATACAAAATGAGCTCTGCATTCACTGACTATTCCCAAGAGATATCTTGCTCCTTACTTCAGTCTAAGTACTCAAAAGTCAATCCTCAAAACTTTCTCCTCAAGTTATTTTCGCCATGTAAGTCTCCAGCAAACAGCAACTTGTGTGATTATTTCTGCCATTATAGTCTCTTTGTTTAGCTTTTAATTATTTTAAATTACATGGCTGAAGTGCTGCTGGATATATGTCATTCAGGAATAAAGGCTTGTTCTTTAAAGAGCCTGAACTAGGGGTCTTTCCAGCAGGACTGTAGCTCATATGCTGGGGAATGTCACACTCCGTTTCTGTGGTTCACTGAGGACATTAGGAGTAACCTCACTTCTATTCAAAGCAGAATTGTGTTTGCAAATTACTTTCCAGCATCCCAGCAGTGGATTCTCATAGGGACTGGCAGGAAGCAGTGATTCCTATTGTTCCTTCACTCCAGTGACTGAAGGATTTCCCAAGTGGCAGCGAGGTGCAGAGGAGACAGGACGGTCACACAGCTCCTGCTTGTGCCAGCAGGGAATCACAGGACTTGTACTGCACAACCTTGGTCGAGCCAAGTTCACAGCAGGTACAGCAACACAGCCGAAGCACTGGGCAGAACACAGCTGTCACCTGTGTCACTGAACACACCTGTCACCTGTGTCACTGAACACAGCTGTCACCTGT
Source organism: Onychostruthus taczanowskii (assembly GCF_017590055.1). Taxonomy (NCBI): domain Eukaryota; kingdom Metazoa; phylum Chordata; class Aves; order Passeriformes; family Passeridae; genus Onychostruthus; species Onychostruthus taczanowskii. The sequence continues at coordinate 5,298,981 of NW_024498573.1, forward strand.
GTCACTGAACACACCTGCCAGTGCCCAGGGAGCAGCACAGCCCTAATGCCAACCCAGCTCACCACAGCAGTTCCCAGCACACACCTGGCCAGAACCAGCAGTACCCAACTGTCCAGTCACTGATTCTCACACTCTCATTTATCTTCCATGTTTAAAAAAGGATGATAATAATTTTGTAACTACAATCATGGGCCTTTCTTACTCTGCCTTGGATGAACCACCTCATTAATAACTGCCCATAAGTCTTAAAAAGGAAAAAACAAACAAGCACACACACATCCATAAAGATATCAGGCTGCCTGACTAAAGTAGTTCCACCTTCTCACTGGGTACCTCAAAATGTTTATGAACAAGCCCAACAGCAGGGTTACAAGTTTCTCCCCAGTTAAATCTCACATTGCTGAGCAGAGCTCACAGCTCTGCTCTCTTCAGATTTCCCTGAAGCCTCACTACACCTTCACATGTACTTGTTGTTTCTGTACCAGCAGCACACACAGCAGTGGTGAGTTTACAGTGCCCCCAGATGTTACTCATGAAATCAGCACCAAGTAGAGGCCTCAGTGCCTCTCCATCTCTTTTGGTGACAGTTCATTTTAAAACATTCTTTTATAATAAATGATCTGCTAAAGGCTTACTGCAGTTAGCATGGACTTTTGTGTCTAAACCTGTACCAAATACCTAACTGAGGTGCAGATGTACTAATTACCATGAAAGCAAAGTAGAATCAAATCTCTAAAATTTATAAATATACAAATATATGTAGTACTTGCCAGTATAAAGCTATCACTTTAGACAGATCTTACTGAACTGGAAAAGGTTCAGTTCCCAGCATTCTGATGGATTTACTACAGAAACCACTCCAGACATTCTTACCATCCTACCAGGGAAAGCAGGGACCAAGCCAGCTCCTCACCTCACCCCATCTCCCATCACTCCTGTCACAGACACAGCTGTGGAGCTTCCTTAGCCAGCACCATAAAGATCAGCTCTGGGTGATGCATGTTTAAGACAGCAGAAAATGCTACCAAGGCACAGAAGAATACTAAAAACATGCCAAAAATGAATTTTCACACTTAATGTCTTGAGGAAGAAAACAAGAACAAGCAACAACCTTGCTTTTTAACTGAAAAATGTTTAAAGCCCAGGTGTGTTTGTTTAAAGGACTTTCAGGGCCACCTGCAAATCATAAAGCTGGGATATAAATCTTCTCACTTCTCTCTCTGTCTGTGGATTCATAACCAGAGTAATGATATCTCTAAGGATACAGCCTTCTCTTGAGGTCCAGAAAGGATCTGAAGCAAATTCTACAGCATGCAGGAGAAATAGGTACTGGAATACCTAGAAGCCAGGCTTTAGATATTTACATGTCTCTAAGCATAATATGTGAGTGTTTATTAAACTTGGATTACTTTGCAATTCTTTAGTCTTCTCCCAGATCAGTGATCCCCAAAAAGATTATAAACAATTCAAGTTTGCTACAATTTGTAAGAGATTCACTGTGACAGAGGAGTGTAAGGGCAGCTGGCAGAGCCCAGCACAGCTGTTTATCACAGTACAACAGAAACAGTTCTTCAAACACACATCAGGGACTGCAGAGATAGAGAGTTTTATCAGAACACACCTTTCAGGCAAGTTACTAAATCGTGGCTTTACAGCAAGAAATGTGTTTGAAAGAGCACTGCAGGGAACCAGATTGCAAATTGATGGTACCCCATTGATGGTACTGAGCTCTCAATGTGCTTCTTGTGTAACTTCACTGTCCCCCAATACTCTCAACATCATGAAACCCTTTCTTTGGTAGCCAAAAGAAATCACTCTGTATCAACCTTTGTTAAGACAATAAAAATAATTTGTGTCCTTACAGGAACTGTCCCTTCCCCATCATCCAATACTGATCAAAGTAAACACATGTAAGAAAAGCTACCATGGGTTGTTGCAGTAAAAAGACCCAAGTGAGGTAAGCAAGGTATCTCCCACTCTAATGTTCCCAGAATGGAAAATAAAGGTCTAAATATCAGATATTTGCATGTACAAGCAGCTGTTCATTCTGTTTTTATGCTGATGTTCATCAGTTTTGACCATCTTGATTTGAAAATCTGACTTGAGTGAAATGAGATTCCCCCTACCAATCTCAGTCTTCTTCTCTTCAAAGAAGTAATGATAAAAAGGGGATTGTTTTCAGAGAACTGAAAGCCTGATTGGTATATGCAACAAGCCATTCCATATGAAATCCATGGAGTGCTTCACTTTCCTCACTGTTACAAAAGCAATTTGTTTCCAGACAATGCAGAATTATGCACCAAAAAAAGCTTTTCTCCATATTTTGCCTGTTACCCACAATGAATTTCCAGAGAGAACAGCCTGAACTCCATGCCTGTATCAGATTATTAATGCCACGGGCAAAATCCAGAACAGTTTGAGCATTCTGGAAGTTTTTGCTGCCACCTCCTCTCTGACAAACTAAATATTGCCACCTACTGACTGCCAAAGCCTGAACTTCCAAGGATTTTTTTATTTCCCTCTCCCAGACACAATTCCCAAGACACACAATGAAGGCTGTTACAGCCCAGATTAGCCAAAAATTGATGTCTGATATTCTGAAATATTATTGTTACTTGGTTTTGTCCACTGTTACTTGTTTTCTTCCAATGCTGTAACTACTTTAAGATGTCAAATTTTAGTTAGAGGTTTGATCTTGCAGAATGACTGTCAAGCACACAGTTTTACAATAGAAGGCTCACCATACACAGCAGAGACACCAAGCTTTATAACAGCACCATGTTTTAGATTTGACAGTCCAGGGTCGAGCTTGAACACTGTGGTCCAAGTAACTCAGAAAAAGTAACATCTGCTGCTCCCAAGATTTCTTCACTTGACAAATAAGGAAAAACCCATAATTTTTCTCACATCATCCAGCTCCAGCAGCACCAAAGAAACAACTAAACCATGACTTTAATTATTCCTTTGTACAATTTCATTGCCCAACATGATACAGCCACTGCAGCGTGTCACAGCGTGTGAACAAGGGTTCTGTTTCGCAGCTGCTGCACATATTCCTTTGCTTGGTCAAAGCCAGTCCTCGGTGGCTCTGGAGGAGGAGGAGGACCTTCCACCAGCTTCACAAAGTAGTGGCACCTGCTGATTTTCATCATGCCAAACATGCCCTTGCCGTGGTACCGCAGCCGCTTCACGTAACGGCCCCTGCCCGTCTGCGACTCCGCTGCAGGAGGAAGGACAGGGGAGAAGATCATCCAGGCAAGAACAAACTGCTACAGCTGCAATAAAACACCTGCCTTGCCAGGGAATTTTTCATGGCTGCTTCTAGGAAGTTAATTCTACTTGGGATTCTCCCCTCCATCTTTCTTCTGTTACATTTAGCAGATCACTGCTGCAGAGGAACCCGTGAGCTGCATTAACGCTCTTCAGGAGTGCCAAAAAGGGGAATTTAGAAAGCAGGCACATGAAGATAAATATGTGGTGAAGGACAAATCACACTGAGCACTTACTAGATTATACAGCTCTTCTGAAGGTGGTATTCGTTTCACTGCCTTTCAGCAGTTTGTCTCATGAATTCCTGCAAAGTCTTACAGACTTCATTTTCCCTCCTTTCTCCCTTTGTTGCATTCATCACAGGTCCTTTCATTATCTGCACATCCAGTCCTGCACTACAGCTGAGCATTCTTGTGGCAGAGGCCTGGAAGGCTCCAAAGAATTCTAATCAAATCTCTCTACAGTCCAGGTGACTTTAAGCTTATGAGGTCAGTTGAGTAAAATTTATCCCCCATTAGACAAAATGGGATTTTTTTCTTTGGGCCTCAAAACACCTAAGAGTAAACATTTCTCTAACATTTTCTAGGCTAAAAAGCACTTTAGTTATTATAAGCTAATCCTGCAAATCATCTACAGACAAGTCTTTTTATTAAGAAGTTTACTATCATTACCCATTTACTTTTTATACTGTGTCTGATAGAAGTTTAACTTTGATCCTGCAAATCAAATTGTACCAGCCCCAGACAAAGCTTCCAGCATCTCTGACTGGCAGCATTAAAAACTAGAAATTGTTTGCTTCTTGTCCAATCTTTCATATTTGTGTCAAGCATCTTCCTCTTCAGGACTTTCTGTTCAATAGGGAGGAGAAATTCCATTCTCAGATGGATACATCCATCTTAAAAATGCTGCAAACATGTGCCTTTCATGTTTTGGTAAAGTTAAGTTTAGCAGAAACTGTCCTCTATTCACTTCTGGTGATTTCAAGCATGAAAATCTTATTAAATATAACACATTTTCACAGGGTAGGATAGAGTAGGATGACATTTTTCTAATGCACTAAATTAAAAAAATGTACCTATGTGTAAGTTTGATTTGAATTCCACATTGTGCTTTCTTACAGCCATTTCCTGTGCTTCTAACAGAACCTGTAACAAAAGGTAAAGAAATGGAAATACTGAGGAATTTAAGCAATGCTATTTCTTATCTCTAGATAACATGAAAGAAATTGCAAGTTTAAGTCAGTTATAGAAAAAGTATTTTATGAAGATAAAAACTGTTAAAAGACAAGCATCTTTTACATGAAGATGTTCCTTGCATAGAATGAAAAAGCCTCAGGACAATTTTATTAGATTTTTGGGGAGGAAAGGGAGTGGAAAAGATGGTTTCCACCTGCATTTGTCAGCCTTCCCTCCACGGACCTCTGTGTAATCAGGCATCTGACTAGAAATAAATTCCAAGGTGGGCAAAATGAACTTGGTCCATTCAATCTTTTCAGCTAATACAGGACATTTCTTTGCCATAATTATACCAGAAGTCAATGCTTCAGCCAAGAAATGAGCAATTTGAGAATCCAAACTACCACAGGGTATTCAAAGCTTTTGTGCCTTTACAGAACTCAGTCCTCTCCTTAATAATGTCCCTCATCTCTTACATTTTAAGAACAAAAGCACACAGATGTAGCCATTAGTGACCAGGATTCTGCTCCTTTTACAATGAACTTAACACCAAGCACTGCTAGAGAGGACACCCACATGGAATTTATCACCATGTCAAGTTAGAACAGCCAGCAAAATTGACCCCAACATATTCATAAGTCACAACATTACATGACTGCAACAAAAATACATTGTTAGAATGTGCTCCCAACAGGCTACCTTGAAACACAAAAACTCACACAAGTAGAAACACCTCCAAACTTCTGGTGACAGCTATTGATTTTAAAAATTTTCTGGAAACCAGGAGTTTTAAAGAATACTGCTATTTACCTCTCTGATCACCTTTGCTCCCTTTTTGTCACTGAATTCCAGCTGAGCGAGAGCCTGATCAATGGACATTCCTTTTATCTGCAATCAAAGTGTTAAAATTAACTTCTGCTTTTACAAGTATTTCCTTTCTCTTATTCAGAAGACAACATTTAAATTATACTGGTATTATAAAAACAAAAATACTGTCATTTCCTTAATTACAATTTCATCAATTTAATACCTTGCAGCTAAACCAAACTACAAACAGCCATTCCCTGTCCAGATCCATGCTCATCCCCAGGACTCTGCTATGAAGGTGCTCATTAAATTGTGATTGAATGAGGCTTTTAAGACAAATACAGCAATTAAATTTTGCATTCTCTCAAGTACAGTACAAAGTACTCCTTGCTTACCAGTTTTGCCAGATACCACATCTTATCATTGCTGTATTTTATTTCCCTCCGACAGTGATAGATTTCCTAGGGGCAAAAAGAAGTTAAAGGATGAGTAAATTTGCTGTGAAAACAGGAATGGAGCATCCATGTCTGCTGTGCAATCTATGTTCTTACTAGGAATAAAATAAAAATGGCTCTGCCTACTATGAGAACAGCACATCAGGCATAGCTTTGACATTTGAAACTGAAAGCACTAAAAAAAAGTGCTGGCACACAGGAAATTTTAATACAATGTTATGAACTTAGTTTATAAGCAGAAGTCCCTGAAAAGGATAATCAGAAGGTTTTCACCATCTTTTTCTCTCATTCTCCCCACTACAGAAGCAAAGACTGACATGTCCATTCAGCCTTAAGAATATTACCCTGCTATCAACTCCACTTACTGGGAGAGCAAATAAACAATCTTAGCAGAATGAACTTAATTAGTCCTTGAGAAGTGAAGAGGGTTTCAGTTTGATTGGCACAAAGAGCTGTCTCCACAGACCCACCTAACATTATTGCTAACAGGGACCAGCACCAGCTGGTAGAATCCAACATCAACACAAATTTGAAAGAGATGTACAAATTTGAAAGAGATGGAACTCTTGCTTTAATAAACACATCTGTCAATAGCTGCATTTTCATACACAGTCAGCACAGTCCACAGCAGGGATTTCTATGTCCTGGGCCACAATGTTCACAAAAGCAACCAATAAATGCTCATGGCCCACAAAATACATGCCTAAAAAAACCCATTTCTTTTCAGTTTAAATACTTTTACTTTGCTGAGCAGCGTGTCTAACAGAAGCCACAACACATCAATTCCTAATGAAGAAAAATGCTAACAGTGCAATTCCAGAACATCAGTTCTTGACAGCACAGTTTCTACCTCCTTGTAGAAACTTCTACAAACACAGGATGGGCCCTTACAGCTTGAACCACACACTGAGCAGGTGAGCAGCTCCCAGTAACTCTAGGCTCCAATATAATTTAGAGATGGAAATCATTCCAAGTGATATCAACTTCTACAATACAGCCAAACTGAGTAAAATCCTAAATAATAAGCAAACAAGCTTTCAAAGCAGTGCCTTGTGCAGTCACCCTGTGCAGGCAGTGACAATCTGCCCAGAAATTGCTAAACATTCTCAGGTGAGGCCATGCACAGGGGCATCCTTACAGCTGGTCTGCGAGGCTCTCCAGGCAGCTGGGGAGGGTAAACAATCCTGTTCTTCTTCTCCCACTTCCCAATTTTCTGCAGAGATGTGCTGGTGTGGATGCAGGACAGAGGAAAAAGGCTCCCAGATGCCAGAAACCTGCAAGGCAGGACCACAAGTTCTTGCTGAACACAAGAGTTCTTTGTCCCTGCCCAGTTTATCTGGAAAATTATGAACTTGCTGTCTTGAAAAAGAGAACCAGCACATTTGTATACCCAAAAAACCAAACTGTTGAATCCTTTATAGCTTATGCTCAAAAGGCTTTTTAACTCAGCAAGACTCAAGCTTCTCAAAGCAAACCATGAATGTTGGTATGAGATTCCACATTAAATGTCCTCAGACTATCACACAAAGTCACAGCCACCTCTGTTTGATGCTCTTGTCGGGCTCAGGACTCCTGTACCTTCCCCAAAGTACTTTCCATACTTATTTAACTTTTACCAACAACACATTTAGCAGTGAAAATTGTTAGTTTGTCAAGGGGCTGAGTACCTCAGAGCATTAGAGGTTTATAAACATTGTGAAATTTGAGAAGAGAGGTGTTCTAAACCACCTCCAAAACACAATCAGGTCAATCCAAAAACCAGACAGCTGATAGCAATAAAATCAATTTTCAGGCAGTTTGCTCACCTCAGATTCTGAAAAACCAGATTCTGCCTGGATAAAGCAGCAGTGGGCAGCCACTGGTGACTACAGTAAATGAGTTCAAGACCAAAGATTGTGCTTTTTCCTGAGCCTTGAACATCTTTGTGTGTGTGGCCAACCTTAAAAACAACAGGCAAAGACAGTATGCCAGAAGGGCATTGTACACAGTGCCCACAATAATATGTGAGCAGAGATCAGCACAACACACATATTTCAATGTCATGGAGTATTTTTTCAGGTATTTGCAGGGACACAGCTGGCAGTTTCAGTGCTCCTGCAGCACAGCTCTGGGATTCCTGCAGAAGGAGGGGAAACTTCAGCAAGTGAGGAAAGCAGTGACTGGGGACAGCACAGACACCACATTTCTGTCACCTGCCAGAGACAATATGGGTGTCCAACAGAAGGAAGTGAGGAGAGAGACACCTCCATCATGGCACAAGCTCTGAATACTCAGAAAGACACCACGGGGGCAGAGAGTGACCAGAGCTCCAGGGTGGGTGAGATGGCCAAGCCAGGGGACCCCAGAGCCCAGCCCCAGGTGCCCAAGCAGGGCAGTGCCTGTCACACCGGGGTGACAGGGCCACACTCACCTCTCTGGCCGTGCCCAGCTGAGGAGACCCCGTGCCCAGGCAGCACCTGAAGGGAAAGTGAGGGAGGTATGAAAAGAATGGTAAAATCATAGCATGGTTTGAGATGGAAAGGACCTCGAAGACCATCCAGCCCCACCCCTCGCCATGGGCAGGACACCTCCCACTACCCCAGGTTGCTCCGAGCCCCATCCAGCCTGGCTTGGACACTTCCAGGGATCCAGGAGCAGCCACAGCTGCTCTGAGCAATCTGTGCAAGGGCTTCAGCACCCTCACAGGGAAGAATGTTTTCATAATATCTAACCTAAAGCTACTGGCTGCCAGTGTGAGGCCGTTCCCCTCATCCTGTCACTCCAGGCGCTTGTAAACACTCTCACTCCATCATTCCCGGACGCTCCCTTCAGGCACTGAAAAGCTGCAACTTGGTCACCCCGAGGCCTGTTTTCTCCACGATGAACAACCCAGTTCTCCCAGCCTTTCCTCGTATGATCGTCCCTCCGATCACCCCGTGGCCTCCTCCCCAGTGAAACCCTCCCAAACCAGCGCGGCGTCCCCTCAGCCTCACCCGCGCTCAGCGCCCAGCGCGCCGCCATCTTCCCGGCCTCGCTTTGCGGCAGCGCCCGGGGCGGGCGCACTGGCAAGGGCGCGGTTTGCGACAGTTTGCGGCGGCGTGCGCGGCGCTCGGCGGCAACGCCTGGAGCACGTGGGGCGGCGCGGGGGGACCCGGGGCGATGGCGGCGGGGACGGGCATGGAAATGGGGATGGGAACGGGAACAGGGATGGGGGTGCGGGCGCTGCCCGCCTCCCCCAACTGGTACAGCAGCCGCTGCAGCGATACCAGCAGCGACGGCCGCCTCTTCGGCTTCGCGGCGAGGCACCGCGTCTGCCTGCTGGATGTCGCCGCCGCCGCGCCCACGTTTTACGGTACCGTCACAACCTTCCCCGGCCCTGTGCGGGGCCTGCGGGGCCTCCCCGCCACCGGGAGCCCGGGGGGGACGCGGGGGCTCGGCGGGCCGTGACGGTGTGTGCTGTGGCCGCAGGGGAGCTCCTCGGGCACACGGACAGGATCTCCGCCTTCGCCTTCTGCCGCTGCCCCGGGCACTGCGGCCTCTGCGCCAGCAGCTCGGACGATGGGAGCGTCAAAGTCTGGGACAGCGGGACACTGTCGCCGGTGCTGGAGTACAGCCTGCACCAGGTGGGGACACGGACATGGGCACGGGGTGGCTCGGGGCTCGCTCACGGAGCACGGCGAGGCTGCTCAGCCCTAAAGTGAGTTTTAGAGGCGGCGTGGTTAACCTGCCCGGTGCTCGTGGTTGGCAGCCCGCAGCGCTGTTCGTCCCCGGCTGCTGGCACAGAGCAGCACCCAGCCCGTGGCTTGGACTCGCTGCCGCTTAGCCCAGCTCGCCTGAAGGCAGCTCAGCAGATTGCTGTGGCCGCAGGGCACGCTGAGTGTGTGTTTAAAGAGTTACTGCGGCTCAGGAGCGCACACCAGCAGCTCCATCTATCCTCTGAAGCCTGAAAGAACAGGGACAATCCACAGTGCTGCTGGGTGTTGCTGTGGGACACGAAAGAACACGGCGCGGACACGCTCCTCTTTTGAAGTAAAAAAGGCGGTTTTAATTTCTGACTCTAACATTTATAGATTTCTAAAAGTGACGGTGGATTGGAGGGTGACAGTGCCACCTCTCCAGTGACACCGGACAAACCAACAATCTATCAAATTTCTCTTCTTCTGTAAAAGAATACAAAACAATAAGTTATTTACATAAAGTGTGTGAGAAAATTCATTACAAAAACATAAACATCAAAAAGCTTTAAAAAAACTTTAAAAAATCCAAACAACAGCTGGTCACTGCTCACAGATGATTTCCTGCCTGTTCCTCTGTGTTAGGTGGCAGTGAAACAGCTCTAAACCTTTCCAATGCTCTCTCTTCAGAATGCCATCTCTGCACTGCACTGGTCCCCTCTTGTGAAAGATCTCATTGTGACTGGTGATGAGAAAGGTGTCATTGTTTGTTACTGGCACAACAGAAATGACAGCCAGCAGTTCTTCCCAGAGCCCAGGACAGTGTTCTGCCTCACCTGTTCTCCTCATCATGAAAACCTGGTGGCCATTGGGTAAATGCTCTTTACTTCATGTTTTGTTTTCCTTGTGTTTTGTTTTCCACTCCTCTTCTGCAAGAATTTAATTGTGAGTTTTTGCTACATGGTTGAAAGGTAAATTTTAAGAGGTCTTGGTGGCTGTTCTTTCAGTTTTGGAGTAAAACAAATTAGAAATAACATCTAGATTTGATAAACCTGCAAAGGCAAAGAAATCTGTTAAAATGTAACAATCCAGCCTGGCTGCTCTGTAATAGGGTAATAGTGACCCTGGAAAGAGCTTGTAAATCACCTTGGATATTATTCCACAAGCATCCAAGAATCCCTTCATTAATTTAAATCTCTGCTTTCAGCTACAAGGATGGCATGGTGGTGATAATTGATATCAGCAGGAAGAGAGAAGTTGTGCACAGGCTGAGAGGCCACGAGGATGAAATCCATTGTCTGGCCTGGTGCCCTGTGCCTGGGGAAGAAAGGTTACCTGCTTGGCAGGATGAGCTCCAGGGTAGGTGAACATGATTAACAACTTGTGGAGTAACTTCTAGTTCATGTAATTGTCCTTCTAGAGCACTGAATTTTTTACAGAAGGTTAGTAGTTAGCTAAGTAACTGATAAGTTCAACAAAATATGTTCTGATACAAATCAGTATAATTTTCAGCTCATTTTTATGAAGCTTTGATTTTTAAAGCATAATAACATGACTTCAATGGTGTTCAGCAGCTCCTTCAGAAGAAGGCAAGGTTCCAAACGGGGAGCTGACACAGGACACAGCCACGAGGAAGGGTTGTTACCTGGCCTCTGGAAGCAAGGATCAAACCATACGGATATGGAGCTGTACCAGAGGCAGGAGTAAGTAAGAGATAAAAAAGAACAAGGTGAAATAATTCCTGAACTGCAAATTGCCTTTGTGTGCTGAAGGCATGGGGAATGTAATTAAAGCTGCAGATTCACAGGACTCCTCTATCTGTTTGTGTAGGTTTGAAAAGAGAGGTGTCCTCTAAGGAAGGCAGGAGCCTCCCTGGAAATGGAAAATGCAAAGCCCCTCCCTCTGAATTATTATAATTTTGAAATTAAGGGGCTCTCAGGCAGAGATATAGGAGTATGAATAACAGTTCTTTAATAGGAAAAAAATTAAAATGCTGTAATACAAAACAACACTGCCAGAGTCAGAACAGGACCTGGCACCCTGTGGGTCAGGGTGGTGGCACAGTCCCATTAAATGGTGGCTCAGCCCTCCTGCAGTGCCAGCTGTGGTTCTGCTGGAGCAGGGATCCTGGAGAACAGTGGAGTTTTGCTCTGAAGGTCCAGGGGTGCTGTAGATGGGCCTGCTCTTCCTTGGAATCCAGTGGGAAAGGGCTGCTCCTCTGGGAATCCAGTGCAAAAGGCTGCTGTGGTCTTCCAAACCTCAGATTCTAGCCAGGCAGGAATGCTTGGCTCCTCCCCCTGGGCAGAGCATCTCCCAGTGGGATGATGGAATTTTATCAGCTGTGTAGTGACACTGTGCATGAACAGAAGATATTTTCCAGAGGGAGAATTGGTTGTGGAAGAGGTAAAGAAAAGTGCCCAGTCAGCAGAGGATAACTGCCCCACCTCTGACAGATGGCAGTAGAACACACACTCAGCCACATCTTGCATTTCCAACCTAAGACCCTGAGGATTTCCCTGTGTGAGGTGCAGTGATGCCTCCTGCTCCTGCAGGTGTGATGACTCTGAAGCTGCCGCCCACCAGGAGGAGAGGAGGGGCCGTGGACCCGGCGGTCAAGGAGCGCATCTGGCTGACCGTCCTGTGGCCTGCTGGCCACCCCTCAGACATCATCTCCAGTGCCTTTGGGTAAGTGGGACACCCAGCAACAGAGTCATTTGTTCCTGCTGAAGGAAATGCTGAGTAGAAAAACCCCCCCTTCTTCCTCCCTTTACAGGAGAACACAGGCCTAGAGTTCAGACTTTGAGAAGATTACTATTTGCCCCATAATTTGTCCAGCAATCTAACTGAGTATTGACTGCTAATAGCACTAATTGTTATTTTGTCCGTCTACTGGGAAAAAATGGCAGTTTTCAGGTGGAGTTTGAGTGTGTAGCTTTTTACAGATGTCTGCAGAATCTATTACTCCTGTAAATATGCAGTATGTTTTTCATATAGTCTATATCCTATATAGAACACTGTGTAGTTCTTCTGAAAAACTTAACTGAATTTCAATTTTGCAGAGGAGAGCTGCTCCTTTGGAATTTGGCCCAGCCTGGCAAACGCAAGTGGACTCTTCTGGGATCTTCAGAAGGACAAAACCACTCCCGAATTGTGTTCAATCTCAGTTCTGTGAAGCACCAAGACAGAGAGCTCCTTTTTTCCATTTCAATGGACAGAGATGTAAGAACCATTTAAAAATTAGCATAGGAATGCCTCTACAATGCAGTTCGACTGAATGAGACTAATCCTTTTAGGCCACAGTTTTTCTCCAGAAATGGGTTTATTTTAGCATTTTATGACATCCCTTCCTACCATTTTTCTGAGCACAGGTAGTGTATGTTTCTGTTAGCTTATAAGCTCAGTCTCTTACCATGGCAGAGTGAATGCTTGTGACATTCTGGACTTGAATAGTAAGCATTTAATGAAAGATGTTTTCCACTTCTTTTCCTCTATATTTCACTTTTAAAAAGCCTGATTTTCCTTCTTAACATAATGTAATTGTAGAAACTAATACATATATTTTTACAGGTCTTTTTTTCAGTCTTTAGTCTTTTACAGGCAGCAGAGTGTCTCCTGTTTTGAAACTGGGAGAGAAACTTAGTAAAATAAGTTCATTATGTCCATTCCAGTCTTGCAGCTACTGCATCCCTGTCTGTGACAGGGAATCCTCTGGGTGCAGATCACATCCTGCCAAGCCTTGCATTTCACCCTTTGAGTCTTCATTTCACTTCTGCTTTGTTTTTTCTTGTCAATCACTCTGTATTTAACCATTCCTTTTTCCTCGAATATTCTTCAGGTGAAATGCTGGGATCTGTCTACTCTGGATTGCAGCTGGACCTTGCCCTCCCTTGGAGGGTTTGTCTACAGCCTTGCCTTCTCCCCCGTGGACACAGGCTGCCTCGCCATCGGGGTGGGGGACAGCATGATCCGGGTGTGGAACACTCTGTCCATCAACAACCCTTACGATGTTAAAACCTTCTGGCAAAGCATAAAGTCCAAGGTTACAGCAGTAAGTGTGCTTTGGATTCTTTTTTTTTTTTTCCCTCAATACATCTTCTGTTCACTCCATTTTTTTCAAGGATGTTTTTCTCTCTCTTGCATTCTGAAGGTTTGTCCCAACTAAAATGAGGTAAAGCCTTGTTCATTTTATACTCAATTCTTTCTGTATACTATAAATTTTAGAATCTGGCAACAAGTTTTTAGACCTTTTTACAATCCTAGAAGCTTGCATTTACATCTGCTGGAAATAAGCTGTTATTTAGCTTAGCTGTTATGTTACTTTTTCACTTTTATCCTCCTTCATGATTCTTCCTTGCTTCACCTGTGGTTGCCCTTGCTCTGCTAGGAAGTTTGAGAGATACAAAAACCCAATACAGCCAACACAGGTGTCTTCAGTTGGGGTTTAACCACTGGTTGATCAAAAGCAACTGCCTGGTAAAATAGCTGGCAGCTATTTCTGTTTTGCAATGTAGGTATCAAATACCATTTAAATGATTTTAGTCCCTTGCATCTTATCCCATCATAACTGGAAGGGAGAAAGCCTTTGATACTCAGAGCAGAGTGATCAAATCAAGTGACTGTGGTTGGAAGGGTGGGTATAAGGTCCTTGCTCATCATTTTCAGCATTTTCCTTTAGTTTATTACTTAGCTATAAAGTATTTGTAACTTAGATCATTTTGTGTCTCTTTATATTTTTCTTGAAGTTATCCTGGCATCCAACTAAGGAAGGCTCCTTGGCTTTTGGAACAGATGATGGAAAAGTTGGCATATTTGACACCTTGTCCAGCAGGTAAAAAAGTAGCTTTCAAATTCATTAGTGTCAGATCCTGCTGGTGTGTTACCACGCAGGGCTGGTGTGGTCTTTCCTGAGGGATACTTTTGCTGTTAGATGAGTGAGATTAAATGCAAATTAGTCAAACAGGTGGATTTTCAGTACATTTTTTCATTTGCATTATGTCTGTGAGCTTGTAAGGTGAACTTGCTTTAAGGTAAACTAAATGTCATGACCACAGATCACCTGTGAGAGGGCATCACTTCAGGAAGACCTGACCCAGAAAGATATTTTCAGGGAAGGAGGAGCAGCAGGGAGGGGAAGGTCACCAGGACAATTACGTTACAATTTAGTAGTGTCCTACAGGAGATGTTAAAGAAAGCTTGGTTGAGCCATGGCTTTAGAATGTTAGAGCACCTGGTGCCTCAAATATGTTGCTTTGATTTTATCTTCTTTTAATTTCCATTTGCTGAAATCTGACTGCCCCTGCTTCCTTATCTTCCTGCCCAGTGCTAAGAATAAGCCACCTCAGATCTCCAGCACTTACCACAAGAAGACAGTGTACACATTAGCCTGGGGTCCTCCAACTCCTCCTCTGATTTCTGGTGAGTCTTCCAGCACCTTGTGACAAAGCAGAATGTCCATGCAGAGCACACAGATGCCAGGAAGCTGCTATTCCCTCCCTTCTTAGCAGAAGGAGCCCCATTTGCTTGGTGGCAATCCTTTGGAGCAGCTAAGAATGTGTTCTGTTTGAGGAACTTTGAACAGTTTTGCAAGGCTACAAACTCTTGTAGTTTGTGAATTCTGGTACCTCCAGCAAATAGGTTTGAGAAGAGCCCCACACCTCTGGGCTTGCTTCAGGGTGTTACAGGCCAGGAACTTCACAGGCTTCCTGCAGCAATTGCATCAAATCAAATACAGCTTCCAGAGTTTCTGCCTTTGGAACTTTAGCCCTTCTTACACAACTTGGATTTTTTTCTTTTAGGGACCAAAATTTAAAGGGTATTTTATTGTTTTTGTGCTATGAGGGTTCTGTTGGTAGAAATGAGAGCCCCTTTTAGAGGGTTGTACTGTGAGAATTTCCTGGTGCTGCACCACAGGCAATTGAAGGATGTATATTGATTTTTGAAATAATGCTTTGTTTTATAGTGGGAGAGATTAGCTCTGTGAAGAGTGATGAAGAACAGAGTGTAATTAGCTTTTTTTCTCTGTTGGATAGGAGAAGAAAATGAACAGCCCTCTGTAACTTTATATAGTTGTGCTGGAGAAGGAATTGTTTTTCAGCACAATCCCTGGAAGCTTAATGGAGAAGCAAATGACATCAACAAAGTCATCAGAGACACCAATTCAATCAAAGTGAGTATTAATTTGAGGGGTTTTATGGATTCATAGTAACCATGCCAGAGTTTCCATGGCCCTGTAGTTGTAAGTTTCTTATTTTGCCTTTTTGATGTATCTGCAGCAAAAAACTTGAACCCCTCAGTCTCCACAGATGAACTTCAGTGACACTGACTCAAACTATTTAAAGAGTTAATATATTTGTGTCTGAAGATGGTTGTTGGTATTTTTTTTCTCCTGGTGTCAACATGGCACATCTTTTTCTGGCATCAGTTGCATCATTTTCTACACTGTGATTTACATGGGAAAGAGTAAATGGGGGATAGAGTTTGGGTTTAAAACTGTGTGTGGCTGTTTAAAATACTAGGAGATTTCCAGATTCAAAGCACTTGAAGTGATAATCCTGAATATACCCTGGCTTAGGTCATGTGGTGGGCATGCATGAGTTATTCACCTCAATTCCTTTAATTCCCTCGCTTTGACCATAAACTTTTTAAAACAAATTTTTCATTAAAAACAATCATGATTTTGCAGGAGGCTGTTGCCATTTGTATTGCAGCCAGTGCAGAGTGGCTGGTGATCACTGAGTATCTTCTCAAGTGTGATCAGTCATTTCTAAGTTGAAAGTATAAAATAAGTGAAGTGGGCTGGATCTTCAGTTCTTTCAAGTCAGCTGGAGTCAGTCCAGGGGTATTGATTTGTATCAGCTGGGTTTTGACTTCTTCCTTGAGTAAGACTTTCTGGGGGTTAAGAGAGTAATGTCAGAGGCATTGAAATGATCATGTTAGGCATCTGAGTTGTAAATTGTATGTAGCTTTTTTCTGAATTCAAATGAATAGGGATAACTAAAAGTAAACTTGGTTTCTTTCTAAGTGTGAAAGAATTTGCTTGCAATGTCTGGTGTTTTCCAAGGAGTATAAGGATATGAAACATCAATGTCCTACTGGAATCCAGACAAAACTTCAAAATATTTCTCAGAACTAAACAACAATAAAAACCAATCATTGGTTCTTGCATCAGTAATTTCAGTCTTAATTGCTCAGGTTTATGTCACTGCTACAAAAGCAATGGACATTGTTATGACTTTTCATTTTGCAGACTAATTGCAGTTCTGTCCAGCTGCCAGCCTTGCTGTGTTCAATGTATGTGAGAGAGATTTAAGAGTTTTTGGCAATAATTGTATCTTCTTTCTGCAGCACAAGCTGCCTGCACGTACAGAGGTCAGCTGGAAACCAGATGGCAAACTCCTGGCTCTTGGCAATGAGGATGGGTATGTCCCACTTGGGGTTCAGGTGGTGTCAGTGCTGATCTTGACTGCAGTCACTGTGGTGAAGCAAAAGTACTTTTTGTTGCCCTGGTTTGTCTTTGTTCTTTGAATTATGATAATACAACATTTCCTGCTGTTGTACGTTGTAGCTGCTCTTGGCATGGAGGATCCTCATTATCATATTAAATTCTGTTTCAAGGATCCACTCATGGTAGAAATGCACTTTTGCTGATCAGTAAAACCAGGGTTTGAGTTGACTCCAGAAAGCACAAACTCAGTTACTCTAATTCACGTGCTGCAGTTCTGCTCGTGCAATATAACAAAAAAATTCCCTTTTTCACCAACTACTGAAATTCTTACACTGTTGTTCTTACATTTCAGCTCAATTGAAATATTTCAGGCACCAAACTTGAAGTTGCTCTGCACTATCCAGCAGCATCACAAACTGATCAATGCCATTCGTTGGCACCACGAGCACGGCACCCAGCCAGAGCTGAGTTACTTGATAGCTTCAGGCTCTGTCAATGCCACCATTTATGTCCATAATCTGAAGAGTGTTGTAGGTAAGAGTTTGCAGATTATATTCCAAATCTTGGCTTTTTTTTTTTTTTTCCTTTTTTTTTTTTTTATTTGGTTTATTTCTGTTTTGTCTTTCTGGCCTTCCTTAATGGTTTTTCTTTTTTCTTTCAGAGAACTCTTCAGAAAATCCTTTGACAATAACGGAGCCTTTTCGAACTCTGGCTGGGCACACAGCTAAAATCACAAGTCTTTCTTGGAGTCCCCACCACGAGGGAAGATTGGTGTCTGCTTGCTATGATGGCACTGCACAGGTATTGTCCAAAGCACCTCAAAATTGTATTTCAAATCATCCATTCCACAGCTGATTAAGAGCAAAACTTGTTTTTGTGAGATAAACTATTAAAGTACTGCAAGTTTACCTTTGCTAACCATCTGCTGGTTCTGGATACCTGATATGCAGATTATGTTGTGATTTGTGAATTGATTTGTAAGTCCAGTCGTTAAAGTTTTCATATTAGCATTTTTGGATCCTTAGAAAAGAAAAATACTGTGCAGCTGTATCAATGCAAACAAAGGAAGCCCTGCATTTTCTCTATGCATGTTTGAAATACCCCTGCAAAATCCCAAAAGAGAAGTTCCTACCTGTGCACATCATGAGAAAATGCAGAGTATTAGGTGCAGCAGTGACTATGAGTAATTGCCTTTCTTTCTTGTTGCCAAGGTGTGGGATGTGATGAAGGAAGAGCCACTCTGCAACTACCGAGGGCACCAGGGCCGCCTGCTGAGTGTGCAGTGGTCAGCAGTGGAGGCAGATTGTGTTTATACAGGAGCAGATGATTTCTCTGTTCACAAATGGCACATCTCCAAGCAGGAGCACACACGGCCTCCTCAGGGTGAGTGTATTCAAACAGATCTTTCCTGAAGGTGATGTTGGAGCTGAGAATTGGGGAGGTGCCATGCTGAAGTGATGCAAATTCTTGTGCTGAGCTCCAGATCTGCCTCTTCCTCTTCAGGAATAAACTGTGTCTAGGTTTGAATTGAGTGTCCTTACTTGGAAAGTAAATGTTGATCCTGAGATATGGGCTATACACTAAAAGAAATACACGAAAATTTGCACCTTTTACAGGCAAAAAGAGTATAGAATTAGAGAAGAAAAGAAGTATACAGCCAAAAGTTAAAGCCAAGAAGAAGAAAAAGCCTGTAGGCAAGAGTCCAGGCAAGCAGGATGCAAATGATGCCATGAATGGAGATGACAGCATGAAGGAAATGCTGCTGGAGGAAAATGGAGTGTCAGATCATGAAGGAGAAAAAGAAGCTCAGGAGGCAGAGTTGGCTGATAAAGTCTCTGTCACTGGTAATAATCAAATCCTCTTACTTCAGTGTTTCCCTCAATGTTTCCCAGCTCTCAGAGCATCACCAAGTTTAATTTTCATGCAGATTTTCTCATTGTTTGGTTTTATTGAAATTGTCCACTTGAAGGAAGAAGGCTCTGGAATGCATCTTATAATTTTCTAAACTAGTTTGGGACTTAACTGTCTTTAGATAACAAGATTCTGGCCTCATGGACAGAGTTACTGCATTGAAACAATGTCATTTTTGATCAGCATTGATAAATCTTATAATACTGATGGATCTTCATTGCTGGCTCTTGACATCTCATTTAGCCTTCTGACAGTTCTCTTATTTTCTTGATATTTCCTTTCCCTAAAAAGCTGTTAAATTCTGTGGCAAAGCAAAGCTTGGTTTCTGTCTGTTTCAAAATTAATGTAACAGAATGTGAATTACTCTGTGTGCATTCCTATTCATTGCTTTTCCTTTTTTTAAATCACTTGACTCCACAGTGCCCAGGGATACATCTTCACCTGCATGTGATTATTCTTCATTCAGCTTGCCAAAGCCTTCTGTGACCCAGAAAGCTGCTCCTGTGAAAAAGGATCCACCTAAAGAGAAACCAAGTTAGTATGTTTGAGGGATTTTTAACAGTCCTATATCAAGGCAGAGTTCCTCATTCTAGACTTGACTGCAGCTTCCCTTCCTAATGTGACACCAAATTAATGCCAGAGAAAGAAAAGGGTGTTTTTGAAATAAATTGAGGAGTTCTGCTGTAGCTGCAGCAGCAGTGACTAAAATTGTCTGATTTTTCAGCTCCTGATGCCTCTCTGAAGAAGAAGAAGCCTCGTTCTATTCTGCCCTTCAGCACATTAATGGATCACAGATCAAAAGAAGAATTGCATCAGGACTGCTTGAGGCTGGCTGCATGTCTGAAAACTAAAGGTACCAGTAAAAAATTCAAAATACTTGGAGGGTAGGTGCTCTCAGGTACTCAAAATCAAGTGTTCAGGGACTTGACTTCAAGCACAGCACATTTTTTTAAATCCTCACCTTTATCAAAGAGTGTGACTTGCTGTGATATCAAACTTAGATCTGAGTGTTGACCAGCAAATTATTAAATCTGCTGTACAGGAAAGAAAGTAGAAGACAGAAATATTTGCCAGCACTTGAGGGGTACAGTGACTTGGCATGTTGCTGTTCCCAGCTTTGTGTTAAATCCTAAATATTCATTCTTCTTACCTGGTTTAGATAATAATGAAGATGTGTCCCCTGACCTCAAGGATTGCATCCACTTGGGGCTGTTCACAGACAGGGATTCTCTGCACAAGATGATTGATATGGAAGGTAAGTGGCATAAAGAATATGTCCACTGTAACTGTTGTATTCAAGTAGAAAACAAATTGGGGAAAATGCTTGAGATTTCTTTACTGTGGATTACAGTCTAGGATTAAGAATTAAGCTCTGTGTGAGAAGAATGTACATCTTCTTCCCAGATAGTTTTTACATCTTTCAGATGTAAACCTGCCTTATCTTGAGCTTGAATGATTTCCCTTTTGCCAAGCTATTTTACTGTGACAAATGCTGCTGTTGCACTCGTGCTGATGGGAATTGTGTTTGCTTCCAACAGGAAAGCACCACTTGGAGAATGGGCATGCAGAGCTCTTCCAGCAGCTCATGCTGTGGAAAGGAGACATGAAGGGTGTCCTCCAGGCAGCTGCTGAGAGGGGGCAGCTGACAGACCAGCTCGTAGCCATGTCACCCATGGGTATGTTTGCTCTAGCACCACATGAGCTGGTGGAATTGGCTGCCAAGAGTCCCCTCGTTCTGGTGGTTCTGGATAGAAACTCAGGAATTAGTCCTTTGTGATATGATTAGCAGTCCTTACAGCTTGCTGCTGGTTTAAATATATGCTTTTAAGTTACTTTACTGGCAGTGAAGTCCTGCAGTCACGTTGAAGCCTTAGTTTTGCCCTGCTTCATTGACTTGTGTTAGGGTGGTTAAGAAATAGAAACTGACCTGGGGTAGAGAGGTACATATTGAAGAAACCAGTGATGGTATCACCCAGGAATTCTTCCAGTCATAAAACTGCCTCCAATAGTGTTGCCTTCTCTTTTGCAGTTGGGTACCAGGCCTGGGTTTGGACAGTGGAAGCCTTTGCCAAGCAGCTGTGTTTTCAGGAGCAGTATGTGAAGGCTGCCTCCCATCTCCTGTCCATCCACAAAGTCTACGAGGCTATCGAGCTCCTGAAAGTGAACAATTTTTACAGGTTGCTGTCTATTTATGTGTAGCACTTTATTTTGGGTTTTTTTTGTGGGGTAGATTAGCATTTTGGTTTCACTCTTTGCACACAGATGAACTTTTCTGTCTGGTTTCCCTTGTGTGCATTAGGGAAGCAATTGTGATGGCTAAGGCCAGGCTGCGACCAGAAGATCCAGTTCTGAAGGACCTCTACACCAGCTGGGCAGCTCTGCTGGAGAAAGATGGTCATTATTCCATGGCTGCCAAATGGTGAGTGCTACTGGGGAGAAGAGAGAATTGGTTCCATGCCTCAAACAAAGAAGGTTCTTGGTTTTGTGTCAGCTGAAATCTGTTCATTTGTCTGGTCGTTGGTTGTCTGAGGTGCTTTCTGAGCCTGATCTCACTCAATTTCCACTAATGCAGGTGGGAGAGAAGTTCCAGAGAGCAGTTCAGAGCAGAAAGTCCAAATGCCACATTCAAGTAGAGCCATCTCTTTGCACAGATATTACTGGAAGTTTTTGAAAACTAGTCTAGCAAGGCTAAAGTTAGCTTGTCTACAAAAAGACTATGTAAGATTTCCAACCTTTCCACTGGAAACATTCAGTGCAGCTGTTCACCTTGAGTTTCTTGAAGCCTTAGCTAATATCCTGGTCACTGGGTTATCCTGCTCCAGCTGAAGTGTTTTAACTTTGTGACTACCAAAATTACTAATAACCTTTGAAATATTTTGGCTGGAGTAGTGTACTCTGCTTGATGCTGATTTCAGTTCTGGCATTTTTGTGGATATCACACTTGTGAAAGGATTTGCATGAAACCCAGAGAAATGCAGTAGGGACAAAGAGCTGCATATAACCTTTGTCTCCTGAATCTTAGCTTAGTTTTATTGCTCATCCAAGCCATGTGTGGCATGCAGACCACCAGAGATTTCAGTCCTGACTTTAAGGCTGTGTGACTTCCCCTTTGTGGTTTTGCATCAGATTGTTCACCATGTCTGTAGTAAACTTTGATATCTCTTTGATAAGAGAGCTCTGAGAACCTGTGGAAAATCCAGGGTCATCTTCATTTGTGTATTTGTGCTACTGTATTGCAATACAACTTAAAAACTATTTTAGTACCAATCAACTTGTTTTGCTCTTATCTTTTTCAGTTATTTGGGAGCTTCCTCACCCTATGATGCAGTTAAAGTCTTGTCGAAAAAGGGGGATGTAGCATCTCTTAAAACTGCTGCTGAGCTTGCTCTGATATCTGGGGAGGAGGAGTTGTCAGCAACTTTGTCTTTGAGATGTGCCCAAGACTTGCTGTTATCCAGGAACTGGGTGGGAGCTCAGGAAGTCCTTCAGCAGCATAAAACTTTATTTGTGAGTCTGGTCCTTTTTCCACCTTCTTCAGTGTTATCTCTCTCCAGATTAACATAACTTGGCACCAGTTTCCATTTTTTAATAGTCCACAGGTGGTCCTTTGGGCTGATTTTGCTTCAAAATATTTTTCTAGGAGTATATTGGAATGACCCTATGCAGTGGTCATGGTGGGGAAGTGTGTAGACTCTGTGCTTGTTGTTATATGAGAGGTTGTAGAGAAAAGTGGGATTCTTTTAAGTGTAATACTGATCATGAAAAGAAAGAAGTGAACTATTTGCTGTTTACATTAAAGGAACAAATGAGCCAACTGGAAGTCCAGCTGCTGGAGGCTTAGATTTGAAAAGTTTTTGTGGACTGAGAAGCAGGTGGCTACCTTGGCTTGCTCTGAGGTTTCCTTCTGACTTTTCTGTCACCAAGAAGCTGCTACCAGGCATGATGTTCTGAAGTCACTCTGGTTGCTGTGGTCAGCAAGGGCTTGTTTTTATGGTTGCAACAGCTCAGTGCTTTTTTTTCCCTCCTTTTTAAAGGGACACAGACTGGTTTTCTGCCTGAACGAGCTGCTCTGCAGCTGCCTCAGTGAGAGGAATCCCTGTGAGCGGAAGAGCCCCGTGCCCCCCTGTTACCACAGCTGGGAGCTGAACAGAGAGGCCCCGTTTTTTGACATGGTGACACAAGTGTGGCAGAATGTGCTGGGCATGGACACCACTGAAAAAGCCACCTGTGCACAGGAGCAGCTTCGCAGGATTGAGCATCCTCCTTCAACCAACAACACTCACCCAAAGCAGGTAAATGGATTTTGATCTGTCCAGGTACAAATCCTTACTTGGGAATGGGCAGTAAACCCAGGGCCACTGTGGAGTTGCAGCAGCCATTCCCATGGAACTGGTGTCTGCACCCTGCTGCAGGATGGGGTTTTAGTCTGGGGGAGAGATGATCAGCTGCTGGGACAGCTTTGTGTAGCCACCAGTTTGTTTCTGTGCAGGGTAGGAACTGACATGGGGTGCTGGGATCAGCACTGAGGTCACTGAGATGTGCTGGTTGGGAGTGATTGACAGAGCTGAGTAGTCTCAGCACTGATTCAGGGGTTTCTATTGGACTGTTGGGGAGGTAGGGCTGCTTGTTGTCAAAATAGTTTGCAAGGTCTGTCCATAGATTGGTGCTCCTGCAGCTCTTCTCTGACCACAGTGAATCACTGCTCCCCCTTCTCATCTGTTTACTAAGACACAGGCAAGCACAGTAGTTGATTTTACAGCTCCAGGTGATGTAGAAATGCTCTATCTCCTGCATGAAGCAGACTGTGTAAATTGCATTATCACTAAAATTGCTTTTGGTCAAGTCATGTGCTTCTGGGCTCTTCCACAGTTGTCATAAGCTCACACCTTGCAGTAAAAGTATTAACTGTGCTCTCTGGTGCTTCCTTTAGGTGCTTTTCCATATCTCCCATGACCTGGCCCTTGCAGCCCTGAGCTGTCACTTGGGTGTGTGGGATGAGGCAGTGAAGAGTATTCTTGGGGCTGTGACCCGCAGTTTTGATGCTGGGAATTTCACTCTGATGCAGGAGATTTGCAGTATCATCCTTCCTGAGGGTGAGTCTCTCCTTTGTCTCTTCTGGCACTGACAGGGCTCTTTCCTGCCAGCACAGCTCTGTCCAGTAATGTTCCAAGGCTAAATAATGCTTGGAAGCAGCAAGACATAGGCCTGTCTGTGGAAACTTGTGCAATTTGGCTAGTGCAAAGGCCACTGGGCAATGAAAATTCCTGACTCTGGAAGGAAGCTCAGCTGTGTCACTTGGTGTGAGTGATGTAGGAAACTGAGTGAATTCTCTTCTGTGAGGGACACATTAGAATGCTGTGTTTATTTCACAGCAACACACAGTCCAACTTTAGGTTATGCAGTGCATTTAGTTTATGGCTTGTGATTATGTGACTCTTGTGTGTTGCATCTTGAGACAAAGGAAATTTGCTGTAGCTGATAAGAACCTTTTAGCTAGAACAGAGTATTGTGTTCACAAAGATGCCAAAGATGTTTTTGCTTTCATAGTTCATGTACTGCTTGCCAGCATCTGAGTAAATCCCTGATTTGGGTTTCCAGGGCTTCCTGGTTCATTTACCAGATCTGCTCATTGTCTTTGGAAAGTTCCATGAACTATTTGTAATCATTTTCTCATTATTAGGCTGTGATGACCTGAGAGACAAACTGGACAGCACAAATTCTCAGAGCATGGATGCCTGCAGGAGTCTGGAGGGCTTTGTGGCTTACAGACTGCTCTATGACCTGTGGTGGAACCCACCCAAAGAGTCCCTTGGCCTGCAGAAGGCTGTGTTGGGTCCCAGTGAGCAGACAGCTCTTGAGAAGAGCTGTGTTTCAGGTGACCCATCCCCTGAGGAAACGGTTCAAACTGCAGCTGAGATGGGTGAAAACCTCTGCAGTACAACTGAAGTTTCCAAGGGTGAGACACAGAGTGACTCAAAAACTGATTCAGCTGATGTGGCAGACAGACAGTCAAAACTGAAGGGTTGCCAAGTGCTCCTTTCAGAAGAGATGGCTGCCTTGCAGAACACCCAGAGAGACATAGCTGAGGTCCAGGAGACTTTAGCAGAAATGATCCGCCAGCACCAGCAGCAGAGGAACAATCTCCAGGAAAACACAAATGGAAACACCCAGGGAAGCAACCTGGAACAGAGTTCAGAGACTGAATCAGACAAGCCAAGCTCTGACAGCAACCATATGAATTGGTAAGACTCAGCACAGGGATGAGTGTTGAAAAGTGTTGCTTTTTTGTGTGTTTTTTAAGGAAATTTCTTGTTTTGCCTAGACTGTCTCAAATCTCCAGCCCATCACCTAGGAACACTTGAATATACATCTCAGAAATCCTGTATTTCCCCTGGGCTGAACCACCACATGCATAAGCTTAGTGCAGCTGAATAGTTTTGTGATGCATGAGGTGTTGTAACAGTGAATAAACAGGGCAGCTTGGAAAAGGAGGGATAATGAAAAGGCTAAGCATGATCTAAGGCTTCTGTTTCTTTGTTGAACGTTGGTTTGGGACTTTGGCAGGAACGAGCTAGAGCATCCTGTTCTCCTTTTCCAGGAGGGAGACTACACAGTCACCTAACAAAAGAGTTACTCATGACACCTGCTCTTCTCTTGACAGCAAAGATGAAGTAAAGCAACCAGTTACACTCCCTGAGCTCACAAAGCAGCTTCTGAAGGCAAAGCAGAAATTAGCTGAATTCCCAGACAATTTAAAG
Source organism: Onychostruthus taczanowskii (assembly GCF_017590055.1). Lineage (NCBI taxonomy): Eukaryota > Metazoa > Chordata > Aves > Passeriformes > Passeridae > Onychostruthus > Onychostruthus taczanowskii. The sequence goes on from NW_024498573.1 coordinate 5,324,454, forward strand.
GTAAGTTTTCACAAGAGCCGTTGCAGTTTTGAAAAAAGTCATTCTGTAAGGGCAGCCTTATCACAGAACCCTTCATACAGAAAGGAGCAGTGACATTCCTTGTGATCCTGTGGCAGTTTTGAGAGAGAACTGACACATGGCAGCAGGGCCATGCTTTTCTTTCAAGTATAATTTTCCCCATGCAGTTGGAAAGCACAGCTAAAGCTACTGTGTGGGGGAACTCAATGAGATCTCCTGTATGGATCATCCCATGCATTTTAAGAGTAATCCATTGCTACTTATGTATGAAAGAAATTTATAAACAATGAAATAAAAAATTTTAACTATAAAATGGCCTTTGTATATTAGGAACTATAGAAAGTACACAGCACACATTCAAAAACATGTAATCATGGTGATTGGGCAAGAAGGGGCAAACCTGGATAAATGTGAACAGAAAATGCACCTGGCTGGCTGTTCTGAGAATGCTACAAAGCAGTGTCTTAGAGAGCTGCCTGATTGTGTTGAACAACTGTAATATAAACTGTAGACATCACCTCGTGGTCCTTTTTCTGCAGGTCTTCCCATTCCCTGACGTGCTGGAGTGCTGCCTGGTGCTCCTTCACCTTGGATCCCAGTGTCCTCCTGAGCTGCAGGAAGAGGCTCTGGCTCTCCTTAGGAAACACGGTGCTGCTGGTGTTTACAGAAAGGCTGCCAGGAGCTTCTTGACATGACACGTGGAGACCAGACTGTCTCCCCTGAGCTGCCTCCAGCTACGGAACACTAGGGCTGCTCTTTCTTCAAGTGAAGGCTTCTTTTGATGGCTGTGGCTGTTACTGATACAAAATGTCAGGTTTATACACATCCACTTGTGCTCATCCACTGATACTTATTTAAGGAGACTGTTAGAAAACTGAAAAGCAGTAGAGTGAACTGTTATAACTGATTTTTGTATATTTTTTTTTATTTGTTGGACACTATGCTAATGAAAGCTCTTGCTATTTAAATGCAAGAGAAAGTTTTGAGCAGCTGTGTAGTCTTTCAGCAGAGGAGGAAGAGTAGCTGCCCTCAGGAAAATCAATGGTTTCTGTAAGCAAACTGACCCTTAGGCCAGTATTGTTCTTAAAAGCTTTGTGAGTTTATTTTCTCTCCTTTAAATAAAGTCTTCTATCACCATGAATTGGTATTTAATTTGATGTATAGAAATTAGTCCTCTAGAATGGTGCTGTTGTAGAAAGTGCCAGAACCAATCCTGGATTTTGCACCTTGAACATGCAGTATTTTGACCAGTCTTACACCTTACTTAAAGGCTTTGTTAGAAGAAGTAATTTCTATGAAAAGCACAAGGGTGCATAAGCCTTAGTGAACACAGCATCTGTCTTAGTAATTTTTAGAAGCAAGGTTTTAAATGCAGCAAAAAAAAGTTGATGGGGGAAAGTGTGCATCATGAATTTAGAAAGTTTCAAGTACAGTAAAGGTTATTGTTTAAGAATTAAAAGGAGTGATGGATTTTTAGAACAAAAGCTGTTCCAGATTCTACCAGCCAAAATGCAAACTTAATCTTGACAGATTTCCTGCTTCAAGCTGAGTAAAACCTCAGAACAACTTCAAGAGCAGCAGGTGAAAGCCAGGGGTTCACTGATCAAACACATCTACAGAGGAAGTGTTGCCACCAACTGGAATTTGTTAAAGTCTGTACAAAGCACGTGAAAACCAGGCGGGGGAGCCAGTGCTTAACCAAACTGCCTTCCTGCACTCAGAGCAGCAACCACTGGAGTTTACATGGAGCACAAAACTTCACACACAGGTTTGTCCCTTGAAGTGGCCACTCTGCAGTGCAGGAATATTACACCAGGCTGAGCTGTGCTGAGAGAGCAGCAGGGAGAGAACACAGCTCTGCCAGAGCTCTTCAGCTCAGCTTTCCTCAGCTACTGTACAATCAGCTCCAAAGACATTTCACTAAGAGCTACCCCAGGAGCACATCATGAATGGTAAAGGAAACAAACTTCAGCATCTTCAGGCATGTATCTCCCAAATTCAGATTCCAAAGCCTCAACTGGGGAAATTCTAGTGCTTGATGGAAAATCCAAAACAAAGCCTGGTTTAAAAAAATTTATTTTTACAAAAAATAAAAACTAGTCTTTACAAACATTTCAAATACCAGCTCTAAACCTCAACTCTTTAATATTGGATTAAGCTTGTTCAAAATGCCAGACAAAGTCTTAAAAATTTTTAAGTTTGACATGTCCAAAAGGGTTTGTTCTTTTAAGAAATGTCATTACAGAGCTGTTAAAAAAAATATTTTCAAAGTCAGAATCCCAAGTTCTTCATCCTCTTAACTACTTTTCAGGTGTTTATAATGAAAATGACCCAGAAACTCGGGAAAAAAATCAGAAACTCTGTTTTACCTGTTAAGCATATTGTAAAATTAGGGGCTGGAGAAGCAGGGGGGAGAAGAGGAACAAGTATTTGTCCATGCTGACCTAGTTGTGTTGCATGAGATAAATAAAATTTGTAGGTTTAAGTTGAAGAAAACTGAAGTCATAGTATTGGTCCAATCCCCTGTCAAAGGTGAACTTTTGGGCCTCTGACTGTATTTCCAGAACAGTTCCTTAATACCCGTAAGAACAAAGCTGAGGCTTAGCATGGGTCAAAGCAGTAACAGAGAATTAGAAACTAAGGAGTGCTGATCAAATCAGCTCCATTAATCTCCATTCCCTCTGTTGTTAAAGCAAATCTCTGAGTATTTTTAGCTGCAAGGATCATTTTTAATGTCATCCGTTCCCAAACCTCTGCAGTGATCAAAGGGAGCAATTTCCACAGACAGAGATAAAATAAGCAACACATGAGGTGAAGCTGTCACCCTCACAACATGCAGAAGTTTTAAAATAAGCTTTATAAAACACAAATTGCAAATTTGCGTGCGTGTCTGTGTCCATTTTCACTGCATTTCCCAACCCTCAGCTCTACCCAATATTCTACAGGTAAATCTTCCTTGCAGATTCTGTACAGTAAAAAGAGGAAAAAACCAGAGGTATACACAGTAGATTCTGTCCTTTGCCCTTGGTATTAAAAATATAGCAAACCACAAATGCTGGCATTAGGAAATCAGTCAACTCTTCAGGGTTTCAAAGGAAAATGCAGCTCTTCAGCAAAACTGCAAGGCTTGGTGCAGCCTGTGTACTGGAGATGCTTTTTGTTTGAGACACTGTTTAGGGAAAATGGTTGAGGACAGCAGCTGCCAAAATGGTAAACATGTTCTGCTGAGGGGCACCGCTCATCACGGCTGCATGTTGTTGATAATGGCCAAAATGCTCATTTTCTCTTGGGCTGAGTCCACATCTTCATTTTGTTTCTGAGCCACTCCTGTGCCAAGGCCATACAGTCGTCCGCAATACTTTGCATCATCAATTGTATCCTCAAAAAATAACTGCAGATTAAAAAAAAAAAAAAAAAAGTATTGTTTAACTGTGCCTCTAAATCAGAAAACATCCAATGTTAATTAACAGCTTATTTGAAATCAGCCACCTCCAAGATGGAGTGTACAAATTAAAACAAGAACAGAACAAGTCTGTGCCAATATCAGCAACTCCTGTTGCTGATAGTTTGAAGTGTGATGGCCACAAGGCTCAAAAATCCCAAATCAAAACAAACAACACATTATACACGTTGACATTTATGGACAGAAAGTGGAGAAGGAAGAACACTGCAGTACCTCTTTCATTCTGAAAAATGCCATTCCTGTGAGGAGAGAGTCTGATCCTGCCTGGTGCTGTCGTCCAATTCGCTGCAAATCCAGCTGGTCTGCCACTTCCTGAAGGCCACCCTGCCAAGAGAACAGAAGAGATTTTATTTTGGAAGATTCATCTCTTGCCAAAATCGCCACATTTCTCCAAAACACGAGGACAAACAGGGTATGATGAACCAGTGCAGATCCCAGCAGTACACACCCTCCAGCTGTGAGTGAAACACAGTGGGAAATGGTGTTCAAGAGGGCACAAATAACTCTTCTCAAATTTAGGTGCCTTCTTTTCCTGTTGCAGATACTTGAGGTAAGTGTGGGTACATTCATAGGTTACACATGCTGGGCCTTTCCCTCCCCTTACTCAAGGCTGTGATTCAGTAGATAAATTACTTTCAACCCTCTTATCAGTTAATCAAGTCATGGAGTATTTCATGTAAAAGAAATACCCTTGTACAGGAAACATAAATATGCTGAATTATAATTAGCCTCTGATACACAAACCAGAAGGCTGTGGCAATGTCCCCTTTATGACACACACATTGGGAAGTCTGAAACTGGGGAGGGCAGTATCCATTAGACACAAACTGTGTCTCAGGTGCTTCTCTGTCACTATTTTTATACACATTCCCATTTTAAGACAACATATGCAGCAGTTCTTCCACTTGTATTCCTGTACATGTACAGTGTTGGTGCTCATCACCTACTTGCTGGGGAGATAAAAGTACCTTAAGGTTTTTGCAGCTCTTCATTAAATACTTCACATCATAGATAGATGGGAAGAAAAGGTTTAAGATGTGGAAAAATTCATGTTCCTCTTCTGGTAACCTGGAATCTGTCAACAACTTCACCATGTAGCCAAAGTCATAACCACTGAAAACAAAACCATAGAGAAACCAGGTAAGCAGGCAGTACCTATAACCCAAGGTACTAACTAGTACCTCTTTTTTCAACAGAATTTTACTTGCTGTGCCTTTCAAGCCTTAACATTTTCTGACATTCATAAAACTCTAGATCTCAGCCAGAACTGATTTTCTATGTCAATGCAGGACTTTGGGATGCCCCCCAAGTGCCTTCACTAGCCTTTTGTGGAACAGCTACGCCATTGGGAAGAATACACATTTCTTCCCAACTCTGTTTATTTCTGTAGCTAAGGGCAATACAGAAAAGAAGGAAACCGTGCAAGCATCTGTTGAGGGAGAAGGAGGTGGTGGCAAGTCCTTTCATTTGTGATACCATGTTGGACCAGAGACTTCCTGATCAGAAACAAGAAAGGTATCTTAACCACACAGGTGGAAGTTCAGAGCACCACCAACATTGTAAGGAAGAAACAAAATCCTTTACATTGCATTTACTAAGTGCAGAAATCACATTTCAACTTCTTCAAGAGAGGGAGACTGTAACAGCAAAAGGATTCACAAGCAGTCAGGAAGTGTCCTTACTTCTTAAACTTGGCCTCCATATCTTGAAGCTTATTTTAAGAACTGCAGGACTGCTAACTTTTCTCCTTAAGATCTGTCAATCCCCATGAAAAATGCAGGGAATTAAGAAGAGATTTAACAGGGTCAGTGAACATCCTGGACCCACCTGTGGAAGGACAGCCATTTCACACTGTCACTGAGGACGACCCCCGATGTCATCAGCAACTCAGCAAAATGCAGGGTATCAATCCCTTCCTCTTCATGCTTCTGGAACTGCAGCCCAGAGCTGGCAAGGAGGTCTATGGAATCCTGAGAGTACATGTCTTCCCTGAAGGAAAAAAAAAAAAAAAGCAAGTTTGCACTTGGGGTGCTGCCAAGACAAGCTCATTTTAGAAAAATTCTCCCCACACTATGTCAAGAATTGGACTAACCAGTAGGATACTTCTGGGTCCAGTTTGTCTCTCTGGAAAATTCAAACTGGCTCAGTTTCAATACCACTACTGCAGGCTCCTACAGCCAACAAGCTGTTCTGTGATCATAAGTAGTTAACACTTCCATTGCTACTACAGATTCCAAAGATTCCAGCTCCATAACTGACTGCTTTGAACGATGTCCCTTCTGCAAGGTCAAGGGGAGCACCTCAGATGAGGCCCACAGGAAAGGGGAGCTCTCCCAAACAGGAAGATGTGCATCACTACAGCACTGACCATCATTCCTGCCTACATTTTTCCTTTTCACTCCACAGAATGTACCACCTTATCAGCACCTCCACTTCCATCTCTGGGAGTAAACAGAATTGCATCATCCTTGACTCAGGAAGCAGGACAAGAATGATGTGCCTGGTGGAGAGCTGAGCAGGAACCTGACTTCTTTACTGGTTTGTGTCATTTGAGGGGGAGGAAACACACAGAGCCAAGTTCTATCAATATGATAACTCATTTAAATGAAATGAGCACACAGCAATAACTACTCCACTCGGATTTCAATACCTGCAAGAGGCTCAAAGTTTGTGGAGTAAATAGTGCAACTTTTGGGGTCAAGAACTGGATGATCTGCACATAGTAGCTACAAATTTTTGTAATGCTTTCCAACGACAGTTTCATAAAAATAGATTTCCTACATATGTGGTTTTGCCAGATAAACCCTTTCTTTATTTCCAGACAGCTCTAGTGGTAATTATGCTGAGTTTATCTTTATAATTACAGGGGAAGGAATAATAAAACTTGTTTCAGCTGCAACCCAGGATATTACAGTATGCAGGAGACAAGAACTGCCACACTCCATTTAACAAGATTCATTCTCCTGAACAGATGTGATGATTACACCAACATGTTTTTAGATCCCAGCTTATACTTAAGCATGGATCTGTAAAGAGGTCTTTTTCTTTTTGATGAGACCAGCACATCCATTTATTTTTAGCAGAAAGAGATGGAATTTTACATAGATATATATATGAAGTTTCAAACACTGTTCCAGAAAAAAGAAGGCATACAAAATTATCAAGAGCAAGGGTAATAAGGATAGAATTTTTGCATGGCTTTGACTTCCAGATACACTGTTAACTCCTGGCACTCCAAAATAGGTTCCCACATAGTCAGTACTAGAATCTGAATCCTTATGGCTCAGAAGCAGCCAGCAGTGAGAACACATGGACACCGCTATCTGCCAAAGGAAAGCATCGCTCCAGCAGAAGGAACAGGAAATCAACGCCAAGCCCAAAGACTCACGTGAGGTTGAATTTGAAGTTGAACTGCCAGGTGTTAATGCCAGAAGGATATTCCCCCTTCTCATTTGTGAAAGTCAGGCCCAGCTGGATGATTTTCAGCAGGTCAACGTTACAGCGAAGGAGCTGGTACTGGTAATCTATGGAGCTGCGGAATTCACCGATCGGCCTGACGACAACGCCGGGGAACTCCGTGTCCTGGCACAGAAGGGAAAACTCAGCTTCACCATGGATTCCCTTAGGAGCCACTACTACCACTCTGTTAGGACAGCCCAGACAGTGAAACCCTTCTCTGCTTCTGAGGAACAGTCAATGCCTACATCAACAAAAACTACTGTCAGTCAAACACACCTCAACAACAGCAGCCATCTGTTAGATGAAAAAACACCTTTCAGATGAAAACCACCTTTCAGATGAAAAACCACCTTTCAGATGAAAAACCACCTTTCAGATGAAAAACCACCTTTCAGATGAAAAAACACCTTTCAGATGAAAAAACACCTTTCAGATGAAAACCCTCTTACTCAGCCAGTGACTGTGTGCTGTCTTTGCTGAACACCAAACTGCCACACTGTTTCTACCCCCAGACTGGGTCACTGAGCTTCTACTGACTACACACAAAATCTTCCACAACAAACCCAGTGCTGTGCACCTGACACAATCTCTCCCTTGCCCAAGAGGTTTATCTGTCTACTCTTATAGCACAGTCACTCAAACCATAAGAACACTTTCAATGAGACTGAAAAAAAGCAAAAAGTTCATTTCCCATTGACAAATGTTAACAAAAAAAATCCTATTCACTTCCACAGCTGAATTTACACCAAAACCCCACACACTCTGCAAAGGCACCTGTCTTTTGCCACGCTTTTAAGGAGGACTTTTCATATCTTGAGGTTCAGTGCTCCTAAGCAGAGCTGGCAGAACTTACAGTATCACAACTAAAACCAGTTCTTCATCTAACACACTGGGCTGCTGCCAAGCAGGAGGAGATTCCTCCCACCTGGGGGAGATTATGCTCTTTTTAAATAAAGCTTTCTGAACATATTGTCTTATCTACAGCCAGAATATTTTTCTTCCCTAAGAATCAACATCTGCCCTCATTAGAAAGGAGGCAGCCCAGCTGGCTAGCAGTCACTTGCAGGCCTTTTGACCTCCAGTCCCATGGCATCTTCTACAATCAAATGGAGAAAAACACTCAAAGGACAAACACACTGGTGGAAAAACAAGGATTTAAACCCAATAGTGACTTGCTTCATCTTCCAGTTGCACAAACTAATACACTATGAATAGCTAAATCTCAAACAAATTCAGGTTTTTAAGTTGGTCTCTATCCTCCCCTTCCTTCAATCAACCCATACTCAGCACTGCTTGTATTAAATTTTGGAAAGCTACCAAACAGCTTTTTATTTTTTCACCTCTTCTAGTTCAGTTTGACTGGGGGTAGGGAGAAATCATTTCTCACCCAAGAATCAACTTAGTCCACAACCCCAAAAAATCCCCTAAGGCAATTAGGTCAAGTATAAAACATTTACCATGGCAATGTAGCTGTAACTCAGAACAATCTCCCGAATTTTCCTCATCTCTTCCTCCAGGTTGTTGGCCCATACTTCACAGATAACCTGGCTGTTCTCTGCAAGGGCTGCTGGCATCTTGCAGGGACCAGAAAAAAGGCAGCTGATGCTGAACTCAAATGACAGTGCAGGATCACAAGCTGTGCAATCTTATCAGTGTGCTGCATTAAAGAGATAAATAAATAATGCTTTAAGTGAAGGAAGAGTGACATGTGAATAAATGCTCTGTAGGAGTCAGTCACACTTCCTTTTCCACCTTCAAATAACCCATTCAAAGTTTAGACCAAGTTTTCTTTATCACTTTCTGTAAACATGCTGAATGAAATCAAGAGCATCTGCACAATCAACAGTCCAGTTATTTATGTAAAGAATCGTTATCCCTGTCTTCCTTTTCCTGGCATAAGCTTTGACACTTTGGGCACAAGATGTGCAGGCAGTGAATCCTCATGTGTAACCCTCAACTATTTCCCCATGTCTGGAAGTGTTCAGGGCCAGGCTGGATGGAGCTCTGAGCAACCTGGTCTCGTGGAAGGCATCCCTGCCCACAGCAGGGGGGTGGAATGAGATGATCTTGAAGGTCCTCTCCAATCCAAACCCCTCTGTGATTCTGTGATGAAGACAATTGTTTAAACACAACAACAGAATGCATTAGAGAGAACACTCATTGGCACGAGGTTCAGTGGGTATGAATATCTCAAGGAGGGCGCCAAGAAGATGGAGCCAGGCTCATCTTGGTGATGCCAATCGACGGGACAAGAAACAACGGGCAGAAACTGATGCACGGGAAGCTTCTCCTGAACGTGAGAAAGAACGTGAGCAGAAACTGTGCAGGGACCAGGCACGGGAACAGGTTGCCCAGAGAGGTTTTGGAGTCTGCCTCAATGGGGACACTCCAGAACAGTCTGGGCTCAATCCTGTAGTGTTCTCCTTGAGCAGGGAGGCTGGACCAGTGACCCACAGCGGTGCCTCTAACCCACCCTGGGTTCTACCCTGCTCTGATGTAACCGGGGCCACACTGCAGCGCTGTTTCAGCCGGAGCCACCGGCTGCTGCCCCTTTCCCGCAATAACACCGGCGAACCGCTCCCAGAGCGAGGGCTCCGGCTCCGCCCGGCCGGGCCCTGCGCCACCAGTTACCGGAGGGACGAGCGCTCCGCCACGGCCCGGCCCGGCCCGGGGTCACCTCAGGGCCCCCCTCACAGCCCGGGGGCGGCCGGACACGGCTCACCGCGGCCGGGAAGCGGGAGGGCCGCCGTCCGCGCCGCCGCCCCCTCAACCCCCAGCCGCAGCCCTGCACCCGCAGAGCCGGTCCCGCCGCTGCCCGCCCGTCCCGCTCCCCGGTACCTCCCGGCAGCCGCGGCCGGGACGCGCCGCTCTCGCCCCGCGCAACCGCGACGGCTCCGAGTGCCCCCCGCCGCGAGGGGCGGCGCTTCCGGGTCTCGCGCCGCTTTGCCTCTCGCGAGAGAGAGCGAGAGATGGCGGAGCCCCGGCGGCGCGCGCGGAGGGGCGGGGAGGGGGGGGGGAGAGGGCGGGTACGTTACTGCGCGCGGCCGCGGTGCCCGCACTGCGCATGCGCCCAGCCCATGCCGGCTCGCGTCTCTCCTCCTCCTGCCTTCCCCCCCGCAGTGCAGCTAATGGGCTCGCCCGGGCTCCCCGCGCTCCGAACAGTGGGCGAGTCCAAACTCCGTGGGAGGGGGGGAGGCAGGGATGAGGGAGGGTGCCTCTGCGCCTTGAGGGAAGCGTCGCCATAACACCCACCGGGGCTGGGATGGGCTTCCAGCATGGGGAGCCCCCAGCACCCCCATCCCTTAGGACACGGGCTGCGCCGGGCCCTGGCTGAGCGTCCCCGAAAGAAGCAGCGGCCGCCCCTCCCTCACCTAGGGGAGGTGAGGGGGTCCCCGGGTCGGGGTTAGGCCCGAGCCCCCCCGGGCTCCCAGGCCAGGGGCGCGCAGGGTGGGAGCGGGATGAGGGTTCGGTTTCCAAGGGGGATTCCCTAAAGCCCAGAGAGCAAACGCTGCTGGCCTGGCACGCCTTGCTCCTATGGTGTAGTGCGTATCAAGCTCATTAATGGAGCAAGTTCTGCTTCATCCTGCAGGGGCATAGAAGTCATTTAAGTTCCTACTACACCTGCAGACTTTTAGTCTGGCTTCTCCTGTTGCAGGAATGGAATTGAAGTTACGTTAGCAACAGAAGGTTGTAGCTGGTAAGGCAGCTACTGCTTGTGTAACACGGCTGCCAACACTTGCTTTGCTGGCTGATGCTGATGGCAGATAGGCAATTCATTTGGAAGCTCATCTACTAATTAAATTTAGATAGTATTTCTTTCCTTTTAGACTGCCTTCCTTTCTGGACGAGGTTTCTACTGTAAAATATGTATATGCTTCTATAAATATATATGTTCTGGTACTGGATTATCTGCCCACCATATGGGAGTCTTTCCCTGAATCTCGGCTACTTGCCCAGCATTTTGATCAAAGTATCTGGAAAAGCAGATATTGATATCTTTTACACGTCACACACCATTCAGTGTCTCAGGTTTAATGTTCATTCCTCAGCAGAAATGTTGCCTTTAGAAAAGAAGAGGGTTTTTCAAGTGTTGCTGTGTTAAGTGACCTTGCTGCTGTCAGCATCTTGGTACATTCCCTTTATTGAGCATTATTTTGATTCAGAGTTTATCTTCAGGGATGATGCAGGGTTACTGTTTTGCCTTGGCTCTGCAGTCTCTGGTGTTGTGCAATTTATGCAACATACAATATGCTACACTGAAAGTAATCACCTTTCTTCCTGTGGTCATTTGAGTCTGGGGTTTTCTACAAGGAAATCTGTGTTGTTAGCAGGTAAATTCAGCAGGCTGGATTACAGCACCCTGTAAATATAAGGTGAAATTTTTATTTCCCAGAAGAGTTCAGAGTCATTTTTCTTGCTCGTAAACCCGGGCTTGAAGGGATGTTGAATCCAGGGGAAAAAGGAAGATGCATCTCCTCAGGCCACTGTAAATATCTGTGCCTTGGTACTGCAATAAAAATGTGTTGCAGGCAATAATCACCTGTGATAAATTACATTTGTATTGTGTAAAAATCTGTCTGTTAAAAAAAAAAGCCATTCAAGGATGTTTGCAAGCACTGGTGGGAAGAGCTGGAGACACATTTGCTTGATGAGATCAGAATTTTTTCAAACATGACATGGCTAATAAATAAAGATTCAGAATAGCTGGGAGAGGCACCCTGCTCTTTAAAGAGTCCCATCATTTCTGTATTTGGAGGTTACCAAGGTTGCCTCCAGCTCCAGCACTCCAAAGAAAGTCTTGAGGAGTCCTCACATCTACCCAAGAGTGTAGAGCTGCATTATAAGGTAGAATAAAGCTATTCAGCTCAACATTTTCACACTGGGCAGCTTGAGCTGCACGTCCTGTTGTGCCTTTTCTTTAGAGCTTACTCACAGCACCACAAGAAAACTTACTTGTGGGAATCCTGAAAGGTGAATTTGTGTTTTCCTCACCCTTCTGTTGTTCCACAGGTGCTCCCAAAGCAGCCCCTGCAGTGCTAGGTGGTGGCACACGTGCCCTGGCAGAGGGTGAGAAATCTGGTTCAGAATGCAGGGAATTAATTAGGCAGTGGTTGATGTGTGCCAAGTCCAGATTCCTCTCCAGCCTTAGAGGAATGATCAGTATGGGCTTGTCCAGTCCCCTGAAAGATACTTCATGGATTTCCCCCTGATGTTCCTCTCAAACAGCGAGACAGCCAGTGACTATTACAAAAACTGTGGGGAGTGAACAAAGTTGTATTATGAAGTGTCTGATCAAAAAGCTTTTTTGCTCAGAAGAAATCAGGCTTCTTGCACGGCTCAGCAAAGATTGCAGCAGCTTTGGGGTGTGTGGTGGAGACACCAGCACAGGGCAGGCAGAAGCAGCAGTTTGATTAGTGACAACCCGGGCTAGACACAAAATTGCAGCAGAAGATAAACGGCATTTACAACCCTATGACTAATGTGCTGAGCTGTCCCTATGGGTATGAATATTTCAGAGATCACCGTGTTGGAATTGAGCAGTGGTTCAAAAGGAACACTGAAATTCACTCTTGTCACCTACTATTGGCTGTTGGATGAACAGCCCTCCCCCTGCAAGCTCAAATCCAAAGATCAGCTGAGGACATTATCCTTATGGCACCCCTCTCTTGAGATGCTCATTTCCACTTCCTCCTCTGCACGTGAGTAAATAGTTTGAAGGAATCACATTCCTCTCTATTGAGCCTGCTCTGTGTGATAAATACAAATTAGTAGCAATAGCTAAGAATTACAACTTCTGTCCCTACCAGGGAATACTTGGAATTAGGCAAGAGAAAGTGAGGATGGAAACACTAACAGTGTTAAAGGCTGTTCACTGTTGCAGAGCTCTCTGCAGTTCGGAATTACAGCTTCTGTCCCTACCAGGGAATAGTTGGAATTAGGCAGGAGAAAGTGAGGATGGAAACACAGTGTTAAAGGCTGTTCACTGTTGCAGAGCTCTCTGCAGTTCCAGCTCTGCTGGCATAAGGTGTTACTGAGAAAAAGCATGTGTTGCTTCACCTGTGAAGGGCAAACAAGGCTAACTGTGAGGCAGAGGTGGTATTCCCTGTTTTTCCTCCTGTGGAAAAATAGATCTGGAAAGTTCTGATAGTAACACCCTCAGTTCTCAGAGCTTAGTTCATAACAGGGCACTGTTTATGGGCTAAGTAACAGATTGGGGCCACATTTGCATAAGAAAGATCAATGCTGCTGCAAATTACATCTTGCTCTCTGCAACACCATAATTACACACTTTATGGTCTGTAAACATCATGTTTAAAGACAACTGAGCCCAAGCACATGCTAACCCATGTGTGTCTTCACCTTTCCCATGCAAGCAAAGCCTGTTACTGGTTGAGGGCACTGTGTAGCAACAGAGCTGGAGTAATTTTTAGACTTAGTACAACAACATGAAAACTGAACTGCTGTTGTTTTGCCAAATTCCACAGTAACCCTTATTGCTTTTAACAAATACACCTTTGACCCATTCAGTTGCACTGGCAGTAGCTATTTTGTGCTCCAACCATGAGTTAGTGAATTATAAAAACTACTTACCTTTATCATGTTGGTGGCTTTTTTGTTCTCAGGTACAACGATGAAAAACTTACAGGGATGCAGAGACGCATTCCACGTGCTTAACTGAGTAACAGCATGCACATACACACGGGGAACACTGCCAGCACTAACAGTGACATGGCACTGGCTTCACATGACTTGTCTGGGAGGGGACAGGCAGCTCCTGCTTAGAAACACACCCCCATTGCCCTTGCCTAAACCTCATAAAGTTTCGACAGCGGTAGTGAAAAGTGAGGAGTTGAACTCTGGGCTCTGAATAGACACAAGGACCTCTCCTAGGCTACCATCAGCAGGTGGTGAGCAAAGAACAGGCAGCCAGAGTTCAAGGGTGCTTGAAAAGATATGATAGAGACTTTGAGGAAGTCATTAAAAGGCAATGTCGTGTCTGTGTGAAGTCCATTGTCAGCTTTTCTAGGAACAGGGTTTCCCCTAAAATCGTGCAGTGCTTGGTAGGACATCAAACAACACCACGTCTGGTCCTGTGTCTGTCCACACAGAGTGGCTGATATGCAACTGTTCAGGTGACCAGGTAAGTGGTCGTGTTCTTTGTTCTCTGTGTTCTGTACTGTCACACATAGTCACAGCCTTTTTCCTCCCAGGGGCAGTTTTCCACTGTCTGTGTCATATAAAGGTTGATTTCAGTGAAATAAGACCTGCACCAGAGGCTTCAGGAGGCAGGCACGAGGAATCCCAAGGAGCTGGGGTGGGCAGCCAGTCCCTCACAGCAGATGGAGCTGTTCTGAGCTGCACCTGCCATGCAGGTCTGTGGGAGAAGGATGCAGTGCAGGGAAAGGGCAGCTGTGCTGCCTCAGCTTGAGGCTGTTGGGCACCAGAAGTATAACAGAACAGCAGGCATGGGGCATAAATAATAATTCGCATGTTTAAAAAAATATAAAAAAATACAGCAGGGTTTTTTTCAGATTATGCTCAGATTATACTGAGCATTTTAAAACATGTCTTAGACAAACTAGCTTTTTTTCAGTACCAGAAGTGGAAAATTCAGTGAAAGCAAGATCTGTGACTTAATTAACAATTTTTGGGCAAATGAAGTTATACATGGAAATAGTAATATAAAAAATGTATTAGAATTCTTGTTTGACTAATGTCTTTCCCCTTTAATGTCAAGAGACTGATTGGAAGAGCAATTACTTTTATTCTAGGGTTGAGAATTTGCTTTGGATCAAATTTTGTGTTAACTAATTTGAAATAACTGGAAAGGAACTTTTTTTTTAGGCAGTACTAGTTGTAGCTGATATTTGGAAATAGCTGCAGGCAGCTGAGAGCTTCACTGGTTGATTTGGGGCTGTAAAATATGCCAACACGAGAGCAGTGCCAAGCAGCTGAATGGCTTTTTTTGTTTGCTGAAACAGCCATGGTTACACAAATGGTTTTTTAATGTATTTGGTGTATTCTGAATCAGGAGAGACATTACAGAATAAAAAAAGAGTAGGTAATGAGATGTTGGGGAAAACCTACTCTATCCAAATTTTTATGGGTTTAATGTAAATAATGTAGAATTTTATCCTGAAAAGTGGCTTAATAAAGGCAGTGTTCTGAAACAGAGAGTAAGCAGATGTGGCAGCTCTGCTTTGAACTGGAAATCTTTGCCCAAGCCAGCCTTCTATCATAAATTGATTATTTTTAAAAGAGTACTAGAAATGTGGTTGTAACTTTAACTCTTTCCTAAAAGCACAGAATATGTGACTCAGTCAAGTAGTAGCTCCTTCTCCTAAAAACTCAAAGCAGAGTCACATTTTCTGCAGTGCTCTGCTCTGGAGCTCTTCACATGCAAAGGTGTCAGCACTGCTGGATGGAGGAACCTCTGGAGCATCAGCCTTCCAGCTCAGTGAGGTTCCCCTTTCACATCTGCCTCTCCTAATCTAATGTTGGCTGCTACAAAGTCATCAGAGCAGAATAATCTCTTTAACCACAGAAAACTATGGCCAGCACTATTTACTTTACTGTCCCAGCAGAATAATTGGATATTGGTCTTTTCAGCTCCCTACTGGGTGGATGTAAAGTCAGGGATGTGCACAGCCTAAGAGCACATAATAGGAGTTATAACCAAAAAAAATTCCAAGTGGCAAAAACTTACAGTGAAGGTTGTCAAATACTGGAACTGATTTCCCAGAGAAGCTGTGAAATCTCCCTCTGTGCAGACACTCAACTGTTCAAGGCTCTGAACAACCTGTTAAGAAAGCTGGAATGGAGCAAAGCCTCAAAGGAATGGATTATTCAAGCCTGATATATTTCAAGCTTTAGTAGTGTTTTCTTGGAGGCAGTGGGCACACCTGCCCTGAGAGGACCTGTGTGACAAGATGGGCATGTAGTGGATGTTAGGTAACATATGTGATTAAAAGGTCTTTTAAAAATTAAGATCAATTTAAATTTGGCCTGTGGCATGTTATTTATGCTCTTCTCTTCAGGCTAGCAGGTTATTTTTGGTTGTTTCTTATGGGTATTCTTCATCAGATATATTAGAATTCCACTGTATTTTATCAATAAAGATGTGGTTGGCAAACAATATACGAGAGGAAAAGAAAATCCCACAGACTGGCTGTGGTGGCTCACAAGGTGCAGTAGTGAGGAGCTCTGTGTCTGGGGAAGGGCAGGAAGCCCTGGGTCACTGCAGGTTCCCCCATACATTCTCATTTTAAGCAACAGCACCTTAGGGCACCTCCCATGCTCCCATTTTTGGCCAAGGGAGACAAAGTGTACTTGGATTTGGTTTCTTTTTAAGACTGCTACCAAAACTTACCATTTCCCGTAGGAGTACATCCAGCCCTAGTGCTGAAATACAGGGTTGGGAGTTGGCCTCAGGGGTTCAAGTTTCAAATCCCTTTTTGCCTTATTTTTCTTTTTTCCTTCTCAGAACTGTCTAACATCAGTTTCTTCCACTAAAGCGTGGGGTATGGTGGGCTGGCCTTGCTCTTTTGTGTCTGTGAGTAAGCAGGAAGGAGGTATCTAATTTTGCTGTCTCATGCCCTTTGACCTGCATACTAATATGTAATATAACAGAGCTGGGAACCCCTGTAAATCAACAGAGTTGTATTTGTAAGAACATACCCAGAAGGCTACAATTTCAAATCTAAACCTTCTGACTAATACAGGATTTCTTTTTACAGTTTATTCCTCCTTTCTGCAACGCTTCAAGAAGAGTACTCCCAAGAGGCTTCCCTCCATCTTCAAGGTAATAGAATATCATCTTCCTAATGAGTAATTTTTCAACTGTTTGTACCCTAGACAAGAACATTTGAACCTTCTCTGTGCTTACCTTTGTACTTTAGGTAATAGTTTGCCTGTGCTTGAATATTCTGCTGAGTAGGAAAAGCAAAATGGATTAAGTTCTGCAATCCTCAGTAATCTGGCTGTCGTGTTGTTAGAAGTTGTGTGTTTCTTCTTAAAGACCATGTGAAACTAAGAAAATATTAAGGAATGTTTTGTTAACTTTTGCTAATTATATTTGATGATAAGACTGCAGAAATATAAAAACACTATGCAATAATCCCTAGGACAGCCAGAACATGGCCTGAAATACAGAACCCTTCATGGCTATGGCCAGCAGTGAAGTCCCAGCAGCTACTCAGACATTTGGTTTGATTTATTTTTTAATTTCTTTTAACAAAGCCATCAACAAATGGTCAAGCCAGAGCCAAATGCAGGGAGATTCATTATGAGATGGCCACATGCCCATTTAGGACTTCACCTCTCTAAGTGACCACAGCAGGACTTGAAGCAAAGATTATTTTCTTACTTATCATGTTCTTAAACTGTAACTCAGAGTTTGAGTGAAGGCTGTGGGGCTCCGTTGTGTTAACTCTCTGTGGCCCAAACTCACTTTGTTTTCATCCCTGGTTGTTTAATTGCATGTTGTCATTATGGAAGAACATATGTCCCACATGATCATTTCCGTACAGCCTGGGAAGGGCTGGAGTAGCTCCTGGGTGCTGCAGTGTATTCCTGGGGCAGATCAAGGGTGGAAGTCTTACCACAACACACCAGTGACACAAGCAAAATCTTTGGTTTTGGCTGTTCTCCCATTTTTCCTTGTTATTCTTGCATCCCTGTTAATCTTCTGGGACACTACTAACTCCTCCAGATGTAAGGGCATTTTTCTTCTCAAGAACTCAGCTTTGCTCCATGGCCAACACACGAAGGATAGAGCAGGACAAGACATGGTACAGAGAATAAATATTTTACACTTTTAGCACTGAGCTGCAGGTGGAGGTGATTTGCTGTTTGCATCATATTCTGCCACTCTCCAGCTGGCCAAAGTTCACTTACTTAGATCACCTTTTATTTCAGATGGAAACAGACTCTGGATATTCCTCCACAGCTGAGCTGCAGAAGCAGGTAAAGGCTCAAGCTCCTCGTTTTAAGGAAGCTCATGCAGGTGCTTTGGAACGCTGAATGTGTTGAATCACCTTCTAAGAGAAGTGACAGACACATCCTCATTCCGAACATTTTTGCATAATTAGGAGCTCATCTCTTATCACTAAAGCAACACTTCCCCAGCATTTTTCCCTTCCACTGGACTGCAGCTACAGCAGCCAGTAGGGTTATCTAACCTGTTATCTATGCTTGAGTGGCAGGAACCCACCACAGCCCCCCATAACCAGAAGCTGTGCCACCTCACTGGGCCTGGTCCTTCTAAACTCTTATGGCCAGCTGATGTGCCCCAGTCTCTTTACCTTGCCAGCAGCAACCCTGTTCTTAAGGAATTTGCCAACTTCTACAAGCACTTTAAGAGCAAGAACTCAAGCAGTCCATGATTTAGTTTGGAAACTACAGTGCTGTAGCTGTTGGCATGAGGAGAAACAGGGTATTAAGCACTTGGACTTGATGAACAAAATTTGTTTTCTATGTAAACTGCTCTACTTCTACATCTCATGTAATTATAGTGTGTGGGATTCATGTAATCACTTCATCATGTGCAATAAAAACACAGCCTCAAAACAAGACAGTTTCTAGCCAAAGGGCTGTTAAAGTAGTTGAAGTGCTGAGCTTTAGCTCCTCTCTGTCCTGTCTCAAAGCAGGACATGCACAGTGTCTGTGAGTATTAGGAGTTACAAAGGTTTGAAACTCTTGAGCTGAGGGATGTTGAAGCAACTGAAACCTTATTTGAGCTAATTGGAAATTCTGACACACAAGACAGAATTTTGTTTGGTATGCTCATCATCCCAGGAGAAAAAGGATTTCTAGGATATGAGTTTGTTAAAAAGCTCAAAGCTTTCTATAACTTCTGTAACCTTTTTTTTTTTCCCCTGAAGAATATGTAAGTGATGGTCTTAATCTAAAGATTAAGAAAGTCTTACATCAGCATACGTGGGACATAACATGGATGCACCTGGAATTATGAAACTGCTAAGAGAGCAGTTTCTGGTCCAGGATCCAGCAGGCACTATCTGATGCTGGAGGAGAGGCTTTTGCCAGCCTGGCATTTGCCCTTCAGTACCTCCAGTGATAACAGTGGCAGCTGATTGCACTGCTCTCATATCAACCCATAGGGTTCACAAATATCAGACTATAGGGCAAGAGTCCTGCTGTCAGTTTCTTCCTCCCTATCTGCTTTTTAAATTAAAAAAAAAAAAAAAGAAAAAGGTGATAGGAGAAAATGGTTGGTTGTTTGTTTTAGTAGTGAATGTTTCAGTGCTAAAGCAAAGTTCTGTCCTGGGACAGATAAAAATTGCTTATAAGTCCTGGGCCACATTTAATGTTCTGTAGCTGTAAGAGAATCTAAAAGCCAAGTAAAGAGGATTCCTTTATTGCATTACCCTAAACCACCTGCATTTGGCATTTCTCAGAGCTGCCTCTCTTGTTTGTCCTCTCTGACAGGAGGTGAGCAGGACTGCAGCTATGAATCACACTGTTTTCACTCCAGTCTGTTTGTGCAGCACAACACCACAGTTAAAAAACAGGAAGGACAGAGGAATGAAGAAGACAATAGCTGGTTATTATACTATTGCATTGATTTTTTAAAAAAACGTTTATATTGCAGATAGATATAATTCATATTCACTCATTAAAACCAAATTAATTGCACTCCAGAACCAATTCCAGCTTGGACTACTCTAAAAGACAGATTGTTAATTATAAATTTGTTGTCTGTAAACAACTTTGTTTCAAATATTTAAATATTCAAATATATTGAAGACTGCTTTTTGAATATACTTATTCCTGTTAACCAGGTCATCTGAGCACAGTGGTTCTTAACTGCTGTGGGGAGGAAACACTGCATCCTGGGAGGGAGAAAATGCTGAGGGAGGGAGGTGCTGAGATGGAGCACCATTCCTTATTGCTGGTGTTCCTTTCCCACTGCCCTGAGTTATCCAGTGAGCTATGGCCCTCCAGGTACTGAGCAGTATGCCAAATAAAGAGGGAAAAAAAATCAGTGGTCCTTTCTCTCCCTTTGGTTATTCCAAAGAAATTCCACATCAGTCATGCACCAGATCTCTGTAAGCATGACAGATGGATGATTATACACAATATCCCACAACAGCTTTGTTATTGTGTTCTTCAGAGTGTGTGTGTAAAGCAAAACAGGCCATCACAGGACTGCCTTCATCATTTCAAATACCAAAAATGCCAGGGCTAGACACAGCAGCACGTGCTTACTCTTGTTGCTCCTCACAGGGAAAGAAGCTCTCGGATGCCTTGAGGATCACTGCCTATGTCTTCAGTACAGGCCTGCTCATGTTCACTGCCTTAGTGAACACTGCTTCTTGGTAAGAATGTTCAAACAAAGCAGCTTGAGGAGAAACTTTGCTGTGGAAAGGGGGGAAAGTGGATGAATAGATGGGCAACCAACCACTGTTATTCCCACAGGTTTATGCAGAATATAACTGTAGGCAATTTCTGGCAAACAGCATGGTTGGAGTTCTACGACCATATGGAGGGAGATGAGTGGACAATCTTCCTCGTTGGTGAGTTTTAACAGTGCTTCTCAGGAGAAATCATCCATGTATTACATATAAAAGGGAGACACAGACAAGCTTCCCAAACTCACTAATCCTCCCACTGACAAGCACTGGCTTGGAAGGTACCCACAGGTGATGTGGTGCAGTTGTTCTGCTTTTGGATGGGGTCACCAACAGGACCCTGTACAGATTAAAAATCTGATCTTTTTCCTGCTACTGAAGTGGCTTCCCTGTGAAGACACTGTGCTCCTGTGAGAACTGAATGACTCAGTAGAACTAATTACTAAAAATATAAGTAAGTTTAGTGAATTCTACTCTTGCTGTAGTACTTACAAAAACTCTTTTCTGTGATTAGCAGCTGGTGAACAGAACTGGTAGAGATCAAGTCAACCTTATCCTACTTGGATTTAAAAGCAACACAGGCCTCCCAGCCACCTAGAAAAGCCTTTTCCTAGCTTCAGTTATGTCCAGTTTCAATCTCTGAGACATTTGACTGCTCTAACCTCCTTCCCATTCTTTGACCTTACCTGGATGTCAGAATGTACCAGTATTCCATTTCAAAGCATCCTGGGTCAGGGGACACACCCTTGGCACATCTGGGTCCCAGCAAGGTCCTCTGGGTACTATGCCAGTTAGTTTGTTTCTGATTTAGCCATAGCTCCCAATTCATTCACACATCTCTGCCCTTTCCTCATGCCACAGGGGCTGCATTGGTGCCTGCACTTGCTTTCTGGGGCTTCAATGGAATCCTTCTGGTGGCTGATATAACAGGAAAGCCAACTTTCATTACTCGCTATCGCATTCAGCTGGGCAAGAATGATCCTGTAAGTACTTCTCCCTCTGCCTTCTCTGCTGGCTAAACACTTCCTGCAGTCTCTTAGGCCAGGAATGGGGAGAAGAACCTGTTATGCTTTTCTCTTGCAACCAGATAGGATTCCAGGAGGATCAAGTCAAGTCTTGTACACCCACTGTAGGGAGGAAGGCAGATCCTGTTATGAGGCTACTGATCAGATCTGCACTGACTGCTTGTTAAAGAGCTGATCCCAAAACTAACTGCCTACAAATCTTAAAGCTTTTCATCCTTCCAACTAAAACTGCATTGTTTCTTTCTTAGTCTCAAGTCCTGACTTCTCTTTTGCAGGTGGACAGAAAGAAACTGTGGAAAGCCATCTACACAGCGCTGGGTAATCAGTTCTTTGTCTCCTTTCCCATGCTTGTGCCCATGTTCTACATCATGCAATGGTGGGAAAACACCTTCAGCAAGGAATTACCAACCTTCCAATGGTTTCTTGTGGAGCTAAGCATTTTTACTGTATTAGAGGAAATTCTCTTCTACTATACACACAGGTGAGCTGAGCACAGGAACAGGTGCTTGATTTTCCTCATACCCTACAACAGCAATAATCCTCGTCCCTCTGTTCCACCTGTTTTGTATTTATATGGGAAATCTTACAGGTCCTGAAATCCAACCTCACAACATGAGGCCTTGGTGCTGCCTGTAACTGTAGTAAACAAAAATGGGTAGAATTTTAAAGGTGGAACAGCTTAAAAGCTAAGGAAGAAACAGAACAGGCAGTTTTCCACAGAAGTTGTAACCCAGCATTCTTTGAAAAGAACAAGACCGACTATCCTGAAACACAAAAATCTCAAGGGTCAGCGACTGATCTCTGTTCCCTTGTACAGCACCTACAAATTAGGGCCTGACTTCCAACACTGCAGGATTTCCAAACACTGACACCAACATTAGAGGACAGAACTAAAAGCAAGGAAGACAAAAGAAGCAGAAGCAAGCACAGTACTCTCAGAAATCTGTAGGTTTCCCTTTAGGACAAATGCACCTGAAAAATGGAAATGGCGTTTGATAAAAAGGACCCATGGAACTGAAAATTCTGATTCTTTGACAGTTGCCAGTAGAAAAAGTCAAAACTGTGAAAGCATAAAGTGAGTCTTCCCGTAATAGTACTCCCAGATTTGAATAAATTAAGTAATTCAGGGACTATGATTTATGCGATTTTTCTGGCCTGAGTTTATCATAAGCCAGCGGACACAGTAACTGAATAAGGGCTCAATACAAAGAGAGCAAAGGAAGCAAGGAATCCTACACTTTTACTGCCAGCTGCTCTGAAATCTTCATGTTAGTGGAGACACAAGCAAGTCCCCTGCAGAAATTCTGTGTTCTGTTACTCCTTTTTTGCAGAGCTCAAAACCTGCCTTTCTGTTTACTCTGCCTAGGCTTGTTCACCACCCAGTGCTCTATAAGCACATTCACAAGAAGCACCACGAGTGGACAGCCCCCATCGGTGTGGTCTCCATTTATGCTCACCCAATAGAGCACATAGTAAGTGGATTCTCCCATGGTCACCCTCCAGTTGCTCTGTGGAGTGTGGTTTCCATGGCATGAGGTGGAGTGGTAAGAGAAGAGAAGAAAATATGCCCTTAGAGGCCTCTTCCTTAGGAAGAGGAAGCTCAGCTGCATTGCCAAGAAGCTTGGCTCTTGGAGGCTTGCAGTAATTGTTTATACTGGACTCCAGTAGCTTTCAGAGCACAGATCCAAGGGCCTCCAGTAGATAAGGAACTGACTGGACAGGACTTCCCATGAGCCCCAAGAGGACTGGGAGCACAGACAGTGCTTTCAGCAAGAGGTATGACACAGCCTGAGTGATTGTGTGTACTTGGAAATCTGTCAGGATTATTGTGGTGGTTGCTGGCATCAGTGTTTGCAAGGAGTGTATCCCAACACCGCTGCAGCTGAGACTTCTCAGGAAAACACATCCCACCTTCAAATATTCCACTTAAAAATTCCATCTCTTGTTACCAATAGTCCTGGGCTGCTCTGAGGGTCTCCCCAGCTGACAGTCTTTGGACAGCATAATGATTGAGGAGCCCAGCTGAGCTGTGCTGGTGCATGCAGCTGGGTCTGGGCAGCCAGAGCCATTTGTGCCACAAGCAGAACAAGTGAAGAGCTGCAGCAGGGGTTGTCACATTGCTATGTGTGTCTGCAGGCCATGCCCTTTCACAGTGAGGTTTCCCCAAGGGCAGATTCAGCATTATTCCAAGGTGATGCTGGAATTCACACCTCAGACTCCAGGGTGATTTACTGGAATTGTGCTGTACTCACCCAGGGTTTGGAGTCATGTCTAACTTCTACTGCAGGCTTATGGAGCTTGGGCTATGGCAATGGTTTGCAGTAGTAGAACTCTCTTATCACTTTTTGGATGATTATGTAACTTTAGTAAGGTGTTTGCAGAGAGCTCTTCCCTTTACACTGTTTTCATAAAAAAAACCAGTGATGGATCACCAGGTGACAATTCAGCTCCTAGTGGAGAGTCTGCTGGTAGTGGACCCATTAATGAGGTACTTTCTTCTCATTTCCAGGTCTCCAACACTCTGCCTGTGATGACTGGCCCGATGATTATGGGATCTCATATTGTTTCAGTCTCAGCATGGTTCTCCATTGCTCTTGTAACAACGAGCATTTCTCACTGTGGCTACCACCTGCCCCTCCTGCCATCTCCAGAGTTCCACGACTTCCACCACCTCAAGTATGTCTGGGCACTGCTCAGCTTTCCTTTCTCCTGCCTCTCCACTGGCACCACTGGCAAGGAAAGCTCCTTTCTGAGGGTCAAGAGGGTCTGCCTAATTCATGCACCAGCAGAGCAGCTCTCCAGTTCACCTGAGAGCAGGCTGAGTGCTGCCAGTTCTTAGAGCAGTTAAACTGGGATTTCAAGGCATTCCAGCCCTGTTAAGGACAGTTCTCTGCAAGGTTCTTCCTAGAAGTTCAGAATACACTTCATGTGATCTAAGGACAGAGCCAGGGCAAGTCACACAGGTAAAATAAGCGAGCCTCTCTGTCTGTCCCTCTCCCATACACTGGGATCAGTAACACTGATCAGATTACACTTTGCTCAATCACCATGAACCCTTCCTGACAGAGATTCTCAGCCTCCTGTGCTGGAGAGATAGCAGTTGCAGCAGACTGTTCAAGGATACATACCCGAGCAGTGGAGAAACATTCCCATCTCCCAGTGTGCCCCACATTCAGACATGCTGCCCAGAAATGTCTGCCCTGCTGCAGAACCAGCCCAGGGCACAGTTCAGTCACCACATGCCAGGACAGGGATCGCTGCAGAGTGGAGACACTCTGGGTGGAACAGCTGTGCCAGCTGGAAGCACATCTGCTCCATACCCCAGGACAGCCAAGTCTAGAGAGCATGTGGGGCTGGTAACGTGGGTGTCCAATGCTCCCACAGGTCTGAGTTGCCCAGGGGAAGTGCCACCATTTCTGGGCAATGATGGCACCAGAGAGAAGCTGCACAAGGTTCGCCCAGGCTTCGACAGAGCTGCCAGGGAGACTGCAGGGGCAGAAATCCCATGGACAGATTATCAGGGCTGAGAAAGGAATGGAAAGAGAAAGGGCAAGGTAACCTCAGTAATTTCCAGTGATGTTTATCTGTGTTTGGTTCTCAGGTTCAACCAGTGCTACGGAGTGCTGGGAGTGCTGGATTTCCTGCATGGCACGGACAAAATGTTCAGACAGACCAAAGCCTTCGAGAGACACAAGGTCCTGCTCAGCCTCACACCACTCTCTGAAAGCATCCCAGATCCACCCAAAAAAGAGGAGTGAACCAGCTCAGCAGCTCTTGCCCAGCCTGGTGATGAGCAGAGTGAGAGACAATGATTTATGCCAAATAGTATTTTAATCAGGAAACAAATTCTTGTCCACACAGATCATGAAGCTGAAGTTAAATATGCTGCTTTGAAACTACTGCACTTTTGTTGCCATTGTTTACTATATAAGACACTTATTAAAAAAACTGCTCTAGAAATGTTTTTAAAATTTAATGGTTTATCTGTTACTTGCCCTGTCTCTTGGTTCCAGCTGCCTGTGTATGAGCCCAGTGTGTTCTGGGCCACATGGCTCAGGGTTCTCATTATTAAGGTTTTAGCACCAGACTCCACAGGTGATTATTTGGCATCTCTTGTCAGCACTCACTCTACAGAAACATCAAAGTCACTCCATCTCTGTGTGATACAATTAACACACGCTTTTGTGACTCAGAGCACCTGGAACACAGGACACAACCCCGTGGAAAATCACTGGGGCCACAGCTTTAGAAACACTCCCTTCACATGCAACAAGGCCTGGCTTCCTGTGAGCAGCTGTCATGCACAGGAGGTGAGTACAGGGCTGAAGTGGGGCTGCCACAGCCTCATCACTGCTCCACAGACAGCTGCACACAAAGGGAGTTACCCCTTGTGGGGACATGGAAGGAGAGCTGGGAGCTGATGTGCTTCATCTCCTCCTCCTGCTGAGCCTCCCCTTGCTCTGAGGCACAACCAAAATTCTGATAAATTCCAGAGATTTTCCAAGGAGAGCAGAGTCCCTGCTGTCCTGAGCTGTGTGGAGATTAAGGAACCCCTCTAAGAAAGGAGCCAAGAAAGCAGCCCCCAGAACAATATGCACATTGCCACGTACCCACAGACCATCCAAGACATACTGTGAATTCTCTCAAGGATCTTCCTACGTCTCAGTCCTGCCTGGGAGGCCTGCAACAAAAACACCACATTTCTCCCCAGTGCTAGAGCAGCCCCTCGAGGAACAGGCACACAGGGCTGACCTGTGCTGCACTGACCATGGGTCAGCCCAGATCTACCTGTGGAACCAAAGGCACTTCCCCTGCTCCTCTCCAGTGCCCACAACTGCACCAGGATGAACCCAGCCCAGTTACCTGGGCAGTTCCCTGGGGAGGGCAAGTCAGCAGAACAGAAAACCCAGGCACCACTGTCTTTTGAACTTTTTATTTTTATACATTTTTTTTGTATTAAAAAGGAAAAAGCATAATTACCACAAATTACAAAGGACTAAAGCATTACTAGAATAATGAATCACATCAGCCTAGAAAGCAGATACTCTGAATAATATTAATGTTATAATACAAGCTCTCATTCAAGTATTTTACATTTTTCTCTTTTCCTTTTATACGTGATGATGATCCTAGCACATGGGTCAAAGATTATGTACTATCGACAGAGATGGATCATGTACAGCAGGCCGTATTAACAAGATTTTCCTCCCAAGTGATACATGGTCTGTGATGAGTCATTTTAAGTTTGTCTCTACTATAAATGCAGCTGAAGAAGGTTGCACACACTCTAGTTTTGGGAAACAGAAGGCTGAGGTTGGACACACAGGGTTTGAGAAGGGCCAGCACATCGAACCATCACCCCTTCAGCTCCAGGCGAGCGAGCAGAAGGCTGCACTCGCTGGGACGCAGCTCAGTGGGCGTCTCTGAGCCACAAATCCAAGGTTTCCAAGCCCAGTGGGACCAGGACAGGCTGGGGGGGAAGATGGGGAGCAGGGCTGCACCAGGGAGGCTTGAGGGACCAAGTGGTGCCAAGCACTCCCTCCCACGAGGAGCACCACTGGCACAAGCCACCCCGGTGCAGGGCTGCCACCTGGGGAGAGAGCAGGAGGACAGCGTGGGGAGCTGGAGGGACCCCAGCATGCTCCACGGGGGCCAGCTGGCACCCAGGGCACCCCCTGCTCCTCTGCAGCTTCCCACCAAGGGGATGTGCTTGTCACAGATACATCGGTCCTATGTTCAAGTGTCTGCAGAAAGTGAAACTGTAAACTACTCCTGGAAATGCTGCCCTCCAGCCACCCGCTCCACGCCACCGAGATGAACATTTGCTTAGAAAAAGAAAAATGAAAGAAACTCTTTTATCTGTTACCTGTATTGGAATATTTTTAAAAAGTCAGTGAGGCATTTAACATCAAATGTAACAACCCTCTCACGAAGAGCCCAGCATCCATTTCAAACAGTGACAAGTGACATAACCAGCCTCAGAGACAGGAGACAATAAGCATTGCAAACACAGCTTGCTACATTTACAGTTTTCCTTTTTTCTTTTTTTTTTTTTTTTTGTTCCTTTTGATAAAATAACTGGGAAGGCATTAACAGCTAGAAGGCCCCCTCTGCACTGCCACGTGGAACATGGCAGGACACTGAGGTTAAACACATCAGTTTGTTACAGTACAACAATCAGTCCCCAGCAGGTGCCAAAACTCAGGGACTCCATGGGCTACAGTGAGAAGGTGCCATCAGAGGTGCCAGGGGGCAGCAGAAGAGATGGACAGGGAAAAACCAGAGCAGCAGCATTACTTTTTAATTTTTTTTTCCCCCAAATGAGCACAGCAAAGCAACAAAGCCTCCTCAAAACCACACCTTCTACCTCCACTCTGACCCCACACCACAGCTCTGTACCTGTTGCAGCCACTTGCACTCTAAACAAGTTAACCTCGGCAAGGAGGACCTCCTGAGAAGAGGGGCAGGATGAGGAATGCTCCCCTGACTCAGCCTCCCTCAGCCTTTCCAGAAGCAGCTGGGGCTCCCCCCAGGCTCTGCCAGTGGCTGGACACCAGCACCATGCAGCTCTCGTGGGCTGTGGGACAATCAGCACTCACAGGAGCACGTGTGCAACCACTCAGTCCTCTAAAATTCAAAAAAGCACTACACATGGTGGAGCTGAGGCATTCAAACTAAAAGCAAGGCCTAACTCCCTCCTCACAGAAGGGCAAGAGCTTCCTCAAACCCAAAGCCCCTCTGGAGAGCTGTCCCTTTACCCAGTGGGAGCCTTGCTGCAGCCACTCGTGACCCAGCTGGGCACAGACCACGCACCCGGGGAGCTCCCTGCCCTCTGCCAGCACCACCCTGGCACGGAGCAGGAGGGAATGGTCCTGTGCTCCCTTCCCTGCAGGAAGACAGGTGTGAGCCAGCAGTGGCTGCCTCGGGCTGCCACATCCATCTCTGCTCTGTCCTGCCCACTGCTGTCCCATGGACAGCAAAACAAGGCACACGGTCCACAAACCTGGAGGGCACTGGGACCACTGGGATTGCTCTTCTGACCCACCTTCTTGCCCTGGGTGCACACACCAGTGTGACAAACCACTAACTTGGCAGAGGGGGAAGGGAAAACACTTCCATGCCAAGACTAGAGCCTCAGGATCAGAAATTAAAAATTATTTAAAATCAGTATTTTGGGAAATTTTCTGGAAAATGTCCTACCTCTTCTACAACCCGAGCAATTCCACAGTCTGCTCTACAAGCAACAACTCCATAGCAGCAGCTCATCCCTTCCCATTTCCTATGAATTTGTTGCTGAAATGCAGACAATTGGCTTCAAGAGAGCCATGGACACACGCCAACG
The DNA here is from genome assembly GCF_017590055.1 of Onychostruthus taczanowskii. Classification (NCBI taxonomy): domain Eukaryota; kingdom Metazoa; phylum Chordata; class Aves; order Passeriformes; family Passeridae; genus Onychostruthus; species Onychostruthus taczanowskii. The sequence continues at coordinate 5,353,131 of NW_024498573.1, forward strand.
AAAGGAGCACAGACACAGCAGCAAGGATCACCTGTGGCACATCCAGACCTGCCTCCACTTACCAACAACCAGCAACACATCTACAATGTCCTTGATCGACTCTGCAGCCTCCTCCTCCCCAAATCTGGGACAAACCTGCCTATAAATATAACCTCAGAGATCTGACTCCAGCTCACAAGAGGGGAAATCCAGAGATAACAGTCACGGCCACAGCACTGTACAAGTGTTACTTTTGCCCACCTTGCCCAGTTCCCACCCCACGACCCCAGAGCACTGCTGCCATAATGGAGATCCACAGCCTTGGATGGGCTCGCCTGCTGCAATCAGGCCTGTGAGTGGTACCAGCTGCACGGTGGCATGGCAGGGGTGGATGGACCAGGGCAGGATCACACCACCAGGAAACAGCCAAGCAGCAGCTCCCCAGCCTCTCAGACCCAGCTGTGCTTTCAATTCTAGCAGCAGTTTGTGAAGCCACTCCACCCAGACCAGCCCACCTGCCCCCACAGGGCAGCATCCTGGAGGCACTGTCACCTTGGGAAGTGATGGGCTCAGCCAGGGCCCCACAAGCACCCACAGCCACTGCTGATGGACAGCTTGGCTGTGCTTCCCCTCTTGCTCCTGCTCAGCTGGCTGCTCTCACTCACCCGCCCTGCAGCCACACAGGGACAGCCCTGGAGAGATGATGACTGCTCCCAGCTAAGAGACACAGCTCTGGATCAACTGGATCCCTTGGGAAAACTGCTCAGTACCAGCTCGTGACTTTGCAGAAAGGGCAACACAACGAGCTGCACCCTTGGAGTGGTGCATCCACACTGCACACAAGAGCACAGCTCCAGAACTCACCGGGATGGAGCCTGAGCCACAGCCAAGCCTGGTATCCCAGGGACCCAGCAGAAGGAGCAGGGTGACAGCAAGGCAAGAGGGTCTGGCTGGAAAGGAACACAACTTTCCAGTGCTACCTCTGGAGCATCTCCAGAAGTAGCACTGGACATCCGAGATCTCATGCCTGACACACACACCTCACAAAGGGTCCAGCTCACAGCCTGGGGAGGGTTTGGCAGCCCAAGTCCACCTGGTGCTGGATGTAAGGATGAATCGAGTAAGTGCCACAGCAGCTCTGCAGTCACCCCCTGCCTCAGCTGAGTAAGGAGCTACACGGTATCATCTCAGCCCTTGGAAATGCACAGGGGCTGTGCCCTGAGTGGGAGACTCCATGCAGGTGCCTGCCACAACACAACACACAAGGAAACCCAGGTGAGAGCTCTCCTGTGCCAGGCAGGTCTCCTGCTCACCCCTGCACAAGTCCCACCAGCAGCCCCGAGCCAGGGACTGCCGTGGGGCAGCTTTCCCAGGACTGCCTCACTCCCTGTCAGGCTACAGCAGAAGCAGCCCTCGCTCACAGCCAGGACCAGTGCCCCAGCTGCTGTGACAATCTCCCTGCTCACTCCCCAACCACGCTGGAAGCACAGGCAGGAGCAGAGGCACCTCCTGCCCAGGGAGGGCTGGCGGTGCGAGCAAGGCCATGACAGAACAGTCACTGTGGTGGGGACAAGGCTGCCACGGTACCAACACAGGTGGGCACGAGTCTTGGATGTGACTTCCCTCAGCTCCTGCCCCAGGAGACTCGGGCCTGGCAGGGAGGCTCCGTGATGGGGGAGGCATCCGAGCGAGCTGCGGGGGCAGAGGAAAGGCCGCAGGGAAGATCAGCTCGGCAGCAATGCCGTGAGGAGTCTCTGGGCCTGGGGGGAGCCAAGAGCCCAGTGCACCCCAGGGTGCAGGAAGCCAACGAGCCTCCCCGGTCCAGCTCCACCATAAGGCAACTTTTTTTTTGTGTGTTTTTGGGGTTTTTTGTTTGTTTTTTTGTCTTTTTTTTTTCTTCAGTAATATTTCCAAGGAAGAAAGCAAAGGGAGATGTGTCCTTTTTTAAAGAGTTTTTCTGTTGTTGTTTTAGAGGGGTTTGTGGGTGGGTTTTTTTTTTTTTTTTTTTGTGATGTCATTTTTTCCAAGGGATAAGGAAGAGAAAAGCTCCTTCAGCAAAGTCCTGTCTTTGCAAGCGATGGGCATTCCTGGGGCAGCGGGTGCACCGTCCACACAGGCTCGAGTCCAGGTGCCTGCCAGCCTCCCAACCAGCCATCCTCGCAGGAAGGAGTCACAACAAGCCTATCCTCGGCAAAGGTCCTTTGGTTGACTTCCAAATTGTCCGTGACAGAAGGGAGAGGTGGACAGAGAGAGAGCCAGACCCTCGGGAAGGTGAAGACGCTGGGGAGAAGGGAGCGGGAGGACGACCAGGGCGATGCTCCTGTGGCAGAGGCCGGCGCTGAAGAGGCACCGCCGCAGGGAATGGGAGACGCCAGCCGGGTCATGGAGATCAGAGGCTCCGCAGCATCGTCACACGCTGTGGCTTCGGTCCCCCACTGGGGAACCTCGCTCCTCCGAGCTTCCTGAGCGGCTGCCCCGCGATCCGAGGGGGACACAGAGGGGACTCGTTGGGGCCACACAGAGCAGACTTGTTTTGGTAAATCCAGACGAACTTCTAGCAATAATTTAAAACTTGATATATATATATAATAATAAAAAAATCTCCCCTTTCCAACCCAGCCAGAACACATTTTTTTGAAGAGACATCAAGACATGAGTGTGTGCACAGGAGGAGAGAAGGGAAAAGGTTGGGTCTGCTGGGAGCGGGTCTGGCTCTGGTCAGGGTAGTAATAGCAAAATGGTGTTTTGGATGCAGATCGTCTTTGCTTTCCAGCCACAAGAGAAGAAAATCGTGTGCGTTGAAGTTTCTCCCAAGCAGCCTATTCCTGGGAGCCCACCTTCCAGCTCCCTTCCTGTCCCACCCCCGCATGTCTGCCCTTCTCCGAGCCATTCCCCACCAACCCACCCCACCCCCGGCAGGAAGCGGACGCTGCAGCCTCTCTACTTCCCCACTGTCTGCGACTCTGCAGCTGATGGGGCAGGGGATTGCTGGCTCAGGTTTTTGGCATCCTCTTGTGCAGGCTGGCTGGGTGAGGCGTGGGCTTGGCTGGATGGGCACTGGCTGACCGTTTTGCTGGAAGACTGGGATGGGTAGCGCTTCCTGCCATCTCCCCCTGACGTCGTAGGGTATCTCTTGTGTCCACCTTCCTCCCCCATGGGTGGCTGGAAGAGAAGCACCCCAGTATCAGCACAGCCTCCTCCAAATGCAGGTGCCCCACCCCCAGGATCAGGAAACAGCCTTCCTGCAAGTCTCCAATTGCAACTTCTCTCCCTGGTCCACAAGGGACACACACCCCCAAGCATTCAGCTTCCCTGTCTAAATTTCCTGACGCCAGGTTTGACAGAAAAACTGACTGACTTCCACAAACTGACCACAACAGTGACAACTTGCTCTTAGTCACCTGCTTCCCACACAGAGGCACAGTCCAGAAGTTTGGGAGCCAAAGCTCCACACAATGCTGGCTCTACTCAAACCATCAAAGCTCCCTTTCCTCCTCCTCCTCCCTCACCTCACCAGGGAGGACAGGCTCACTCAGCTCCCTCATCCCACACTTAGTGGGTTTGCCATATTCCAATCCCACAGTTTGCTCCCGGCCTGGCTGCAATGACTGGGAGTGACAGTAGGTGTCACTGCCCCCCCTCCTGCCACCACTTGGGGACCCCCCCAAATCCTCCATCCTCAGAGGACTGTCTGCAGGGGCCCCCAGTGTGGCGCAGGAACTGTGTCTACTCACATCTACTCGGAAGTCCTCGAGGCGCTTGAACTTGCTGAGGTATTCTTGCAGTTTGCTGTTAATGTCCAGATTTTTGGCTTTGGAATATTTTAAGAAGGCCCAGAACTTTTCCAGCCCATAGAGCTGCCCTGGAGAGAAGAAAAAAACCAATCCAGATGTCAGCAGGACAAAAAACTAAAAAAGACACCTTTCCTCCAGGCTTCCCCACAAACCCTACTGTTCTGCTGGTGGGCACAGCCTAGGCAAGATGCAACACCTGGAGGGAAGCAACCTACATCAGTCCTGGGCAGCCCCCGACTTGGGATGTCCCCAGGCTCAGTTGACTTGGTGGTGACAAGGCTCAGCCACTGCAGAGCCTTGAGAAATCCCACAGGAAATGGTGCCTGTACAGGAATGCTCTGGTAGAGCTGCAGCCCACCACTGCCCTCCTCCAACCCCAGCAATCTTCACAATGGTGATACTCAACCCTCTCCTGTGAAATGAGCAACAGGACACCCCAGTCCTCAACCTACAGCACTACGTGGCTTCCCCAAAATGAGGAGAAGACGCTCAGGAGCGCCACGCAGCTGCACTGCCAATCCCAGGGAAGCCAGGAGGCACCTACCAGCTTCATAATCCTTGATGGTCTCTTCTTGGAAGTCCTTAAATATGTCTGGCCGGAATTTCTTCTCCAGCCCGTAGCTGTAGTATCTGAAAAGGCACTCCAGACCGTACCTGGGAAGGGAGCACCACGTGCAGCTCAGACACTGCTGCACACAACACAGGGCAGCAGCACGAGGCTGAGAACAACCCCAGACCCACCTTCACAGAAGGCAGAGGCACTGCCTTAATTTGCTGTGAGCCCTGTAGAAGGCCAAACCCTTAGAAAAGGCCACTCTATCCCTCCTCTCTTACCTGTATCCCTCCTTCCCATCCTCCACAGCCAGTTGCTTGAACTCCTCATACATTTTCTTGTTGAAGTGATCTCGGAGGAAGAAGGACCAGAACCGGAAAAGCGTGTTCATCTCCTGGGACTGACCAATGCCCAGTCGTTTTCGCTCTGTTTGGGGAAGAGGGGATGATTACAAAGCCAATCCTCCCCCAGGGTATCAGGGGCTCATGTGCAGGAGGGCCCTGTGGCACTGTGGTGACAGCCAGCCCCAGCACTGGACACCATGAGCACAGCCCCTGCTCGCCAGAAACCTTAGGGACACAGCAGCTGCCAGCAGGGCTGTACTGTAGGACCCTGCCTGTGCCCATCCCTGCCACGTTCCTGTCCCCAGCACGGCAGAGCCCTGTCCCTCCCCAGTGCAGGGTCCCTACCGTTAAGGCAGCGCCGCCGGTACTTGTGGTAGACGTGTTGTGTGAAGCCGTTCTCCTTGAGCAGCTCGTGCGAGGGATGCTGGAATTTGGGCAGGGACTGCGGGGTGCAGCCATAGCTCCCCACGGCTGGGGTCCCCTCCGAGGGGCTGGAGCTGAGGTGAGAGACTGCTGTCAGCACCCTTCCTTGGCATCACCCAGGAGAGGGGGTCACACTCCACCCCATCTGTCTGTTGGTACCACCCATGCCCTGTCACTATCCCAGGTTTGGGACATGAGCCATGGAGCAGTGTACTAGGAATGGGACCAGTGTTTCTAATCAAGTCTCATCTTGCTGCTCTACAAGACCACAGATTTTCCCCAAGCCTTTCCAGGAAGGGCAGGTTTGATCCCTGTCCTTTTTGCAGTCAACCTAACAGGAGACGTCCCCTGCAAGATCAGATGCTGCTTTCCCCTTCCTTCCCACACTCCCTCCCTTTCCCATTTCTGCCTCCTCCACGATCCTGCCTGTCCCTGGTACCTGATGGAAGCAGTCCGAGGCCTGTGCTCCCTGGAGTCCATGACCCAGCCCACGTGGCACTCCATCGGAGGGTTCGAACTGTGCCTCGTCTTCCTCTTCCGCGGAGTCTGCAAGACACGGCGCATCACAGATGTGCTCCCTTCCTCCTCAGGCCCCAGCTGGGAGCCCCAGCTGCTGTCCCCCAGCCCAGCCTGGTCCCACCTTGGCATCTATCGTCCTGCCCTCTTTCACCACCGGGTAGAAGCGGGGCGTCTGCGTCGGGTCCTTGAGCTGCGGCGTGCGCGGCGTGCGGGGCGTCCTGGCGTTGCGGTAGTTGGGCGATTCTGGGACGGTCGTGGGCAAGGAGCGGGCGATGGTGGAAGGCTCAGGGACTCCGAAGAGCTTGTTGGCCAAAGCGTCTGTAGGTACTGCAGGGAGAAACCCCCGCCCTGTGTCAGCCTGGGCTCCAGGCACTGAGTCACTACCAGCCAGCAGATGGGAAGCAGCAGGGGCAGGAATGCAGGGACACATCCCAGCTCTCCCACACAAGCAGCCTGAAATCCAGTTTGGCCAGAAAACCCAAATCCTGGCAGCAGATGCAAAGAGCTCCCCACAAGGTATCTGCTTCCTAGTGATTAAGAGCAGCAACAAATCCCTGTCCCCATGGACACAGCCCTGGTGTCACACAAGCAAGGAAGGTCCAGCAGGCAGCTGCCTTCCAAGTACTCAGAGAGGGTCCAAGAGGAAAGGCATATCCCAGAAACTACACCTGAGTCTGCCACTGTTTCCTCACTCCACTGGGACACCCCTGCTTTTGGGCTCCTCTTCCAGAGCCCCACAGCATTCTGCTGGGAGCATTAATCTGGGAATGTTTCAACTCAGAATATTCTGTGAACTAGATAATCCACCACACCTGTGACCCCAGTTCCTTCTCCCCAACTGCTCCAAGAACCTCTCAGCATGAGAAGCCTGCACAAATTCGGTCCCATCCATTCATGCCCCTTATCTTACCTTGCTGGAACCTGGGGGGACCAGGAGGGACTTCCTGGTTTGGATCCACGGGGGGTTCTGGGGTCAGGGTGTCAAACTGCTCCCTGCTGATCATATTCACCTTCTTGAAGTTCTCCACCTCTTGCTGCATTGGAGGAGGAAGATGGTGAAGAAACCACTCAGCCCACCACAACCATGGCTCTGCTTGAGCAACAGCCACAACACTGAGCCCCGAGGGCAGTCACAGGGCCTGGGTGCCCAGAGGGCACTGGCTGCACAGGGGCAGGAAGGGGAGATGCAGCAGACAGAAAACTGGGCACTGCACAGGCCCATGTGAGCCACTGGTGCTGCCAAGCTTTCAGGGATCCCACAAGGCAGCTTCACTAACCAGCACCTGCTTCTTTCAGGCTTTTACCAGCCAGTGCAGCAAAGCTCAACATGAGCTCAGTGACCCATTTTTGGCCCCTGCCATCCTCCTGTGTCCCTAGAGCACCCCTCCCCACATTCTCACAGCCATGCTGGCAGCAGGGCACAGCGCTCCCACGGATCTGAAGGACCCACATCCCAACACACACTGTCCCTGTCACCCTCAGCTTCTGTCACCCCAGAAAGCAGCACTGCTTCAGCAATGGGCCAGGTATCAAACTTGGAAGCACTGAGCCCAGCTGGCAGCTGCAATCATCCAATCATCAGTGACATGATTTCTGTCACTGAATGAGTCTAGGCAAGTCCCCACAAGTGAGAGTCACCAAGTTGGGACCCCAACATTTCAAAACAGCAGGTGGGCTTTCTATAAAAAGCCCATGTCTATGCAAACTGACACCAAAATGGAGACGAGCACAGGCCAATTGCAGCCCAGCCACCTATGAATCCATCCCAAACACACGTAGTCTCCAACAGGCCATGCCCAAAGCACAGGGCACTAAGGGCAGTGCAGAGACACTCAGTTCCCCTCACAGATCTGGCATTGCCAGCCAAGATCCTGGCAGACAGCAGAACAATGGGCCACATGTTCCAGGTCATCTCACTACTGGCACTTTGTTTAGCTGGCTGTAGCCTCACGTCTGGTTACAGCGCTGTGTTTATCCCTGGTATGGCCAAACATGACACTGGGAGCCAAGAATCTCAAACACTACAAGAGGACTAATCCCAGTTTAGCTCTACCCCATGAGCAGGCTGTAACCCACTGCACTGCCCTTTTCACACTGCTGCACACGAGGCTCCCCAGAGGCCACACGGATCCCTCCCATGCTCGGATCAGCCACTCTCACCTTGATCTGCGAATACTCTGGCTCAAACTGCTCTGTCCACAGGTCCTGCTCGTAGTAGTACAGCCCATCGTTGATGACCTTGGCCAGCTCAGAGCTCATTTTAGCCCTGGAGGTGTGGTTGCCAGTCCGGTCCCCGCCGGGATGGCGGCGCAGGTACGGCGGGGTCTGTGTCACGATGAGGATCTTGTTCACGTCGCGGTCGTCGATCTCGTAATCCGAGTCCTCGTCTGACCAGTCGGTGAAGGTGTTCTTGCGGCCATCCATCTGCTCCATCTCCTCATCAAACAGGAAGTCGAGCTCCTCAGGTTCATCTTGGTCCTTTTGCTTCTGCTGCTGCGGTGTCTTTGACTCCTCTGGTTTCTGCAGGAAGGGGGGCAAGGGTGACACAGGGTAAAGACCACACGGCAACACAAGACCCAGCTCTTGCCCCTTGTTTCCTTACCCCAGCCCATCTGGGGAGAACATTCATTTACACCACTGAGGAGCAACTCCAAAGGGGCTCAGATGGACACAGGAGAGACTGGGACATCACTCCCAACAGACCCTACTTGACTGCAGCTTGCCCATGTATGATCCAAGTCATCCCAATCACTGGGAGACTCCCAATCCAACAGCTCCTCCACCACCTACCTTGGGCCTGGCTGGGGAAGGTCGGGGTCTCTTCTTCACTTCAATCCATGTCTCTGAATCCAGGTCTGGCAGACTTGTGGACAGGCCCTTGGGCATTGTCTTCAGGTTACTGACCTCCTCTGTTTTGGTGGGGACTGGGCTGGCAGGACGTGGGGAGCCTGGAGCAGACTCTGGAGCCAACAAGAGCCACAAACTGCTTTAGAGGGAGGGAGGGAACCCAAGGGATGTAGTTACAAATTACCCAACCATTCTGGCAGCATGGCACAGCCTGCAGGACTAACTGGCATACAGTGGCCACAGTTAACCAGCACCGTGCCCACAGGTGCTAGAGTGGGAACCTCCAGTTAAAGCTATGATGCCAGGGTGGCCACAGAGCTTTGCAGGTGACAGGTTCCCTGACATACAAAGCCCTAAAGCAGGTGCTCTGCTGCTCTCTGGGAAACCTTCCCAACAGAGTCTGGAGCCAGATTTTCTGTCAAAACTCTTATGGCAGCACAAAGATCCTTCATGTGGGCTCTCAGGCCCAGACGTGGGCTCCTGCCAGCCCCCGTGGGATAAGGTGACAAGAGCATGGGAAGACCATGAAGGACAGAAGACACTTCTGCAGCACTTGGTTGATAGCTCCACACCTGCTGCCCAGTACCTCCTCAGCCAGTAAAGGAAGGCTGGATTCACAAGTGTCCCTCTGCTCTGCCCAGCAGCTGTAGACTACTTCCAGGTATGCCAAGAGACTTTCAGCAGGACTGACTCTCTCTGAATCCCTTCAGCCCTAACAGAGGACAAGCAGTCATTCTCTCACATTACCCTATGTCTGGAGGCAGCAGCACTCCAGGAGTCCAAGGACAGAGCCCACACCAGCTCCCACCACCAAGCAGAAAGGCAATGGCAGAGCCCTGCCCTGGGAACACTCCTGACTCTCAGGGTCTCAGTCATGCTGTAGTCCCAGCACTGCATCCCACACCTCCCTCCCCATTCCCCCCAGTGCTCACCAGTCTCCTTCTGGAAGCTCTGCCGGGGCACAAACTCAGGGCAATTGATGAACTGTGAGAAGTCTGTCTGTGTGTAGTCTGCCATAGGAGGGCCAGGCAGAGCCCATTTTTCTGGCTGCTCTTTTCTCCTAATCTTCTCATCCACGATTTCCACCACCTTGCTGTCCTTCAGAGCCTGGAACCAAGCAGTACTTGGTTAACTCAGGGCCTTGCTTTGGCATATTGAGTGGGTCAGCCCAAGCCATTCCTCCCTGGGAGGACTGATAGGAGGCAGGAGCAAGTCAAGAACAAGAGAAGGTTCCATGTGCACCTCATCCACAGTGAACAGGCATTACACAGGGTGATGAGAAGAGAACAAGGAGGAAAGGCCACCGTTCCTTGCCCTCACCTTGATGATGAGGCCGATGTCGGTGGTCAGCGCCTGCACGCGGTGGAAGCTGGCGATCAGCGTGATGGGCAGGAAGCCGTCCGAGTCCATCTTGCGGCGCAGGAAGAAGTCTCGCTCCAGGTTGTCCACGCTGAAGTAATATTCTCTGCATGGACAACGTGTCAGTGAGAGGAAGCCCCAAACCATTCTCTGGGCACCCCCAAGGAAATACCCCCCCACACACACTGAGGGGAGCAAGCCTGGGCTCTAACACCTCAGCTCTAACCTTTCCCATGGGATTGACTGCATAGTCCCCACCACCCAACAAGGACAGGAGGTGGTGCTCACATCTGCCTCTTGATGTAGTCCTTGAGCAGCTCCTGGTCCACGCTGTAGAGCTCAGCACTGCTGATGTTGTCGAAGTAGTAGGTGATGTTGCTGGCGTACTTCTGCGTGCGGGAGCCGTCCGAGCCCTCGAATTTCCGGTATCCATACTGGTAGTCAAAGTGCCCTGGGGGACACCAGGGTCAGCAGAGAGCCCCTGGTGTCTGCCCTGCCAGATTGGGGTGGACTCCTGCACAAATACTTCCCTCTTCCCGAGGACCCCCTGGAAGCCCAGAGTGGAGCGCCCACATCCCTCATCCTCCTGCTCTCTGCCTCTGCCACAGAAGAGCCAGGAACCTAGAGCATAGACACTGCCAAGTCAAATGTCAGGGCAGATGCTCCTCCTCACCCAAGCCATGACTCCTGCTTGGCTCTCAAATGGCATAAAGCCTTCACAGACTATCAACATGCTTCAATTCCTGCTCACAGAGTGTTGCAAGGGGCAGAAAACATGAAAAACAGCTTGGCCTGAGTAGCAGGAAGACATCTGCTTTTATAAAAATACTGGTATGAATTCTTTGTTTTCTTAACAGCAGCTCAACTTAGGGCTGCACTGACCTGCCACAATATTCCCCTGTATGCCTGGAGAGCTCTGCCCTCCCCAGCCCACTTTAGAGCCCCAGGTCTCTCAGGCACACAGACGCAGAGCTCTGCCCGCTGTGTCCCTCTCCCTGCAGTCACAAGAGCACACACACAACGCTCACCTCCTCTGCCACGACCACGGCCCCTGCCCCGGCCGCGGCCTCGGCCCCGGAAGGTTCCTCGCACGGCCCCTCCCTCGCTCTTCACGCTGGAGGTCTCATCGTGGTCCTGCCAGCTGCGCTCGTGCTTGTTGTCGGGGTGCCAGCCTGCAGCGGGGGGAAGGAGAGGCAGGAGGGGTGTTAGGGCATGACAGCACCTCCCCAGAGCAAGCCCGCTGCACGGGAGCCCTCTGAATGCAGGACCATTGTCCGCTGGGCAGCAGGGCTCGCTCTGCCCCGCGGCCAGGCCAGGAGCAGGTCCCCAGCCCGAGCCCCACCTTTGAGCTCGCTGCGGTTGTTGGAGGGGTGCCTGTGCTGCTCGTTTTGCCGGTTGTTCCGAGAGGCCGTTTTGTCCCTAGGCACCTCTGACTTCATGTCTATCTGCAGAGGGACCCACTTGTGTTTGTTTCCTGCAAAAGGACAGGGTTTGGGTGTGACACAGGTTCAGAGTGCGTCTGCTTCCTCCCCCGCAGCCCCCACACATGGAGGGGAGAAAGCAGCAGGGCCTTTTGGACAGACCCTGCGCTGACATCCCTGACATCCCTCCAGGATGCAGAAAAGCTCTGACCAGGACTCAGACATGGAGGGACATGAGTCAGAACTTGCCTGTGGCAACTGTCACAGCACTTGTCCTTCCTCTGCCCCTTTTCTGCCTGCCCAGGCTCAGACCAGACTGAGCCCACGTGTTAAACACAGTGAGAACCCACAGTGAGGGGCTGTTCTGTGCCACCATGGAGCACATGGGAAGGCAGGCTCCTGCTCTGCCCTAGTTGGGTACTGCTCCACCTGCTCCCACCAAAACAACACCTGAAGCCTGGAAACACCTTTTCCCACAGCTATCTCTGTACTGGGATCACGTCCTGCAGCAAGGCCCCCAGGGAAGGCAGAGGATGCTTCCAGCTGCCTGAGGGTTGGGGAGGGGAAGAGAAGCTGAGCCTGGGGGACTGTTCCCACCAGCTTCTGCCTTACCTTTCTTCTTCTGGGCTGACTTCTGGTTGTCATCATCACCATTCTTCTCCTCCCCAGACTCATCAGATTTGGTTTTCAGGCTTTCTTTGCCATCGCTCCCATCCCCTTTTTCCTGCTCTTTCATGTCTTTCTTGACAGGCAGCTTCCGAAGGGATGGTGCTTTGTGTGGCTGCTGGGGACACACCAGTGCAGGAAAATGTGAGAGGTGGGAGCAGTGAGGAACTGGAGGCAGACCCCAGCTGTCCCAGCAGGAAGAGGAACAGGAAGACTTTGCCCTGGTGTATCCCTGGGTACATCCCTGTTCGGTACCTGCCAGAGCTGTCCTGCTCCTAGGGAAGGGCTCACGGCTGAGCAGGACAAGGGCTCATTGAGACACCAAGATGGGCTGACAGGGAGACCTCGTCATGCTCATGGACGGGTTGGTCCTGTAAAGGACCAGACTGCCCCAGTGACAAAAGGGTGAGTGACCACCTTGCCCGGACAGACAGCCAGGAACTAGCAGAGCAGCATCCAAAAATAGAAAGGTTTCAATGACACCCATGTCCTCAGCAGGGAGGAAGGGCTGAGCCCTTTCAGCACACCAAAACTTTCTCATGCATTTTCAGTTCCTCCTGTGGAGCTCCTGACCTTGGCCCAGTCCCTTCCTGCTCAGAGGAGCCCTGAGGAGAGCTGGCCTACCTGCTTCAGCCAGCCCAGGGTTTAGACTGGGCTCCAGGATCCCAGAATAGCACAGAGGGAGGGAGGCAGCCCTAAAAGGAAATTCCCTGCACACTATTCCTGGCTGCCTCCACACTGACACTCAGCACCCCAAATGGCCTGGCTCAGCCAGTGCTTCCAGAGGGATAGGGAGGTCTGCAAGGGCCTTATTCCACCCATCACAATGGTTCTGTCTTCTCACCTGGACGCTCTTGTGGGCTATTTCTCCAGGTGTTGGCCAATTTGTGGCATCACCGAAGTCACCAACCTGTTACCAAAGAGAAAGGTCCTGTTAGTGCACAAAGCTGCAGGCGTTCCCTGCAGCAGGAAGAATGCTTTCCACCCACCACTGTCCCACAAACAGCTGTCCCCCAGAGGCCTGAGGGGGACACCCACACTGCACATATACAACCCCTCTCACCACCAAAGCAGGAAGCCTGAACTAATTCCAAATATCTGCAGACAAGTTTATGTCCATCAGACACTGTAACCAGGCTGCCACCACTCCTGCAAGCTCCCAGCCTCTCACCAAATATTCTGCCCCAGCAGCAGCAGCATTTGGCAGCAAGTTGCCCAGTGTAATTCACTCAGTTACAGGCACCATCCCTTGGACAGGGAAAGCACTCAGCTTACAGCATTCTAAATACAACTGATGCAACTACATTCCACTGAAGAAGCTCTTCCAGCTCGTGGCAGCCACAGCCAGGCACAGCCCCAGACAAGTGCCCAACTACAAGCACCACGTGCTGCCAACAAAGCAAGGGCATGATCTCAGAGTGGGTGAGAAAATTCAAGCAGGTGAAGGGAACTCCCTCATTCCAGTCACCCCATGGCCACACAGGGGAACATCAACTACTTCTCTGCTGAATAAATGACCTGCTCACTACCATCATTTCTAGATCTTTCAGGTTTCAGAGGACCTGCAGGACAGAGGAAAGAAGTCAAACAGCTGCCCAGGTACCAAAGGAGTCATATTTGGGCACAGAAACTCCTCTTTGCCCTTGTGGGATTGTTATTTCTGAATTAATTTGGAGTCAAAGGAATTTTTTATCCCTCAGGAGATCACATCTTTACATGCAGGTGCCATGCTCCTCTGCCCAGGAGGCAAGTTTCCTGGGAAAACCAATTCCAGTGCAGGGCCATGGCTGTTTCACAGAGAGGAGCACCATCCATCCCAGGGTCTTCCTTTCTCCAAAATGGAACAGAGAAGGAAATCCTATCAAGCTGCAGATACATCTCTACTGGCTGCTGGGAGCCAACACCAACAGCCCCTGTCCCCAGCTGTGCCCCAGAAGAAACTGTCCCTCCATCACCACTGACCCCCTGGAACAAATTGCCCTGGTTCCTCTAGAGGAGTGGCTTTGTCTGACATCAATTTCCCTGGTTCTCCGTGTGCCAGGGAGGAACAGACTGCACAGGAAGGACAGAGCTGCAGACATCACTGTCACACCCTGCCTGCACTGCAGGGCTGGGCACGGGCTGAGCCCACAAGGAATTTGGGGTGTCCTCACAGCAGGGTGAGAGGTTTTCCACATCACAACTCCTCCAGGTGCCTCCCTATTGAAGGGGAGGTGAGAAGGTCTCCCCTGACATAGCTGGGCAGAAAACCAGTCACAGCAGCATGTAAGACACCTAAAATGCTGAAGAGGAGATAGAGAACAAGGCCAGCACATCACCCCCTCAACAACCAAGCTTGTGAAGGGAGAGCTCTGTCTCCAGACCCTCGAGAGGCTCATGCAGCACTCACACCTGCACCAGAAACTGGGGGCCAGTGAGAGGAGAGCAGGCACAGCCTTACCTTGCTTCCTTTCCTCTGTCTCGGGTTGGCAGCCCTCACCACTTTCGCTGGAGTTGAAAGTTCTGCAAGAGAAGGACAACAAAAGTGTTAAAACACAGCTGAGGGCTGTGAGTGGGAGTGTTTGCTCTGGAGAGAAGTGGGTAGGAAGCAAAGTAGCTCCCCCTTGAGCAAAGGAGGGCTAACAGGAAAAGGTAAACAGAAAACACAGCCAGCTCCTGACTGGAGTCTCAGAACTGCCCCATTAAGATCAGAAAACTCCTGACCAATCCAGGTGGCCCAGAGATGGACTTTTAACCCCATCCTGCTGCACGATTGCAGTCCCTGCCTTAGCTCTGCCCTCCCCAGCCAGGGAGGAGGGGGGTAAGGAGCACAGCTCATGCTGCAAAGCACCCACAGAACAGCAAAACAAACATGTCCTTGCAAACGGTGCTGAGAGGCTGGTGCTCCCCAGGGAGCAGAGCGGGGCTCTAACAGAGATACAAAAGTCAGTGGCTGCTGAATCCTGAAGTCAGGCATCCCAGCAGGGACAGTAAGTTCAAGAGAGGAAATGTACAGAGAGAATGAGCCAGACACATCAAGTGCCTAAATCCTGCTACAGCTGAAAGTATTTAGGCACTGAAGCACCTCTGGGGTGTTTTAACACATCAGACTGAGACTGTTGGGGTTCACACCACCACAGACCTCACAGCAAGTCAAGATCTCAACCTCACCATGGCCCATCTTGGCTCCAGCTCACACATCACCTCCTTACAAGCAGAAACAGCAATTCAACTTGCTTTGTCCCTCAGGTTTGGCTGCAAGGTCTCTGATCAGGCTCACACAGGGCACGAAGAGACCAAGCAACAGTGCAGCACAGCTCTGCCCACCACAAACCAGCCCCACACGGATGAGGGTCTCCTCCAGGACACAGGTGCTCCACAGGGGCCACTGGGCCCTGCCTGGGGCAGCCTGTGCCAGGTGCCAGGCTCCTGCAGAGAGGATTTCTGCTGACTCACCAGCTTTGTTTAGAAGAAAAGCAGCCCTGACTGGGGTAGGGTGAGGGTGGGAGGATCAGCCCGGGCTATCAAGGGATGCCCCAGGAAACACCCTGAGTAGCCTACTCAGCTCTGCTCAAAGCTGCCTTTGATCTCCTTCGAAAGGCTGGACAACTTTGCCTGGATGATCAAAACCAACCAGTGATTCATCCTGGCCTTGCTCAGAGCTGGAGGCTTTGAAATGTCAATAAGGCAGTCAGACACGGCAGGACAGAGCCAGGTGCACTCCCCTTCCCCAGTTCCTTTCTCTATGGCACCTGCATGGCAATTTCAAGTCCAGAAGAGTCTAAGCTCTCAGCTGGCTCCCTGAACCCTCCCCTTTTCCTCCAGGACCTCCCCAATCCACCTGCAGTGCCTCCCTTCACAAGCAGCAGCAGTCCCACGTGTCTCTCATTTATTCCATGTGCACTTCATTGAGAATCCTGGCTCCATGGCACAAAGCTTGCCACAGGGCTTTTCAACTTCCCTGCTAGTGTAGGAAGAGCCAGCACTTTCAAAACAGCCCCCAAAATCCTCCACTCAACGCCCACAGATGTCACCAACTAAATATAGCTTCAAAAGGCACCAGGAGCTCCAGCACAAACCCACAGACACAGAGCAGCCCTGCCTGCTCCAACTGCACTGATGGGACTGGCACAGCCTGATCAGGCTGATCTCTGGGGCTGGGGAACAGCAGGGACAGCTCTCTGTCTTCAAGGATCCCACCCAGGTGCCTGCTCCCACCACAGCACAGCCCCAGTGTTCACAGCAATGGCATCCGGCCCTTTCCTTCAGCTGCTTCACCTCAGGAGCCCTCAAGGCTATATATGTTCTTGTGCTTTTTTTTTGGGAACCAGTCAAAGAGGGGCCTCACAAGCAGCAGTGAAAGAGGACAAAGGGGCACAGGCTGCAGGGGCAGGTGCCACAGACTCCATCATCTCTGCGGAAGAGGGAGGAGATTGTTTGAAACAAGTTCTGCTGCTTTCCTTATCTGCAAGATATGAACAGGGATCCCTTATCTCGCTGAGGTGCTGAGAAGACTAATTAGCATTTGCAGAGCACTGTGGAAGACAAAACACAAAGCAAAGGGCTGCAGTCCAGTAGGGAGGAAGGCTGTGGAGCATGGATGGAGCAGAGATCCAGCAATTCATGGTGGAGACCAAAGTAGCAGACTGAGAGGCTGTGACTGTGCTGGTGGACACGTGGCCAGACACAGCATCTGCTGAGCCAAGACCACAGCAAGCAGAGGCCATGCATGCCAGGCATCCTCCAGGGCACAGCAATAACCAAGGGCACCAGCAACACATCTTGTGGTCTTCAGCTGAAAAGACCCCCAGCAGGAAAACCTCACTGCATCAGCCTGGGAAGTGGAGAGCAAGTGAGTGCTGCTCATCCCATGCAAGAGTTCAGCACAAGCACTGAGGGACACTGCACGCTGCTCTGCTTCACAGCCGAGCCTTTAAAAGCTGCTGACAGATGTCTCAGACCTCTGGGTGTCTCACAACCCTCCTTTTGCATCTGTTTGGTGGCAGTAAGTAATTTCAGTTGCACTAGCAGTGCCTGACCACCTCCTGAAAAACAGGGCCTCTCTGTGTGAGGGGACAGACAAAACAGCTGCAGCAGGAGCCAGCAGGGCTTTAGTGGTGTGAGGCTGGCACGGGGACAGCGGGCAGGGAAGCAAGGAGCAGCTTTGCCTGCGGCCACAGAGCAGATGCTGGCACAGCCAAGAACAGAAAAGCAGGTCTTGAGTTTTGATCTACAGCCAGAAGCTGATCATTTGTCCAGCCATGGGATTGCCCAGCCATGAGGAGATTATTCCTCAGCAACCAAGGGGATGAGGCACAGGTGGGAGCACCCACAGCAGCCCCAGTGCTGCTATCACAGCCAAACCCTTCCTGTGGCTGTGCCACAGCCAGAGCCCTTGCTGGCTTTGGACACTCACTCCCAAATTCACCTGACAAACACCAAGGGCAAGGCTGTGCAGACACCTTGTGCTTTCCTGCAGCCCTCACCTGGCTGGGAAGCTCACAGGGGCATCCAGGTGAGCAAATGCCACCTACCTGGAAGAAGAGACCTTGCACAAGGACCAGACAGCCACAGTGACAGCAGATTCACAGCTAAATATCCCTCCACCCAAACAGGGACATTTGACATAGGACCACGGGACCCAGCCAAGGAGACATATCTACTATCTTATCTGTGACAATGAAACCAAACACTCAGAAACTGGTTTTCTGCCTTTCCTTGCATCCAACGGAATTTATAATGGAATTTTAAAGAAGGTACATGAAGAGAGGGAATAAATCTTTAGTGCTGGGCAGAGACCTGGCATTACTGAAGAAATACCTGTACCTATAGCAAGAATGCTGTAATGCCTGCTCCAGGTGTACCACTCATGTGCAATGCAGACAAGGGCTCCAGCAGCAGCTGGGACAGCCTCAGAGGGCAGCCCAGGCTCCCAGCAGAAATGCAGAGTCCTCAGCCCTAGCACACTGTCCCTTACCCAGCAGCCAGGTCGACAGAAAGGAGCCATCCTGCTCCCTGCTCCACAGCCTGGCACCTGCCAGAAACTGCTGATAAAGGAGGTTCCAAGCCAAGAGCTCGGACTTTGTGCTGAAGAGGCTGAGGCAGGGGCGCGTGCTCTGTGATGCAGGTCGTGATGGGGCTGCAGGAGCCAAACCAGTATCCCCAGTTCCCCCAGAGCCCTGGCAGGAACTTGAGGGTGCTGTATGAGACAGACAGCCACGTGCCCAGCAGTCCACCAGGATCCACTTCACTCTTCTGTCTCCAAACAATCCTCCCTCCTTCCCACACTCCACAGAACACTCCTGGCACATGTGAAGACTGTAAGTCATAACCAACACAACAGGACACCCACTCTGGCATCGAGGTTTTTAGGTGAGAAAGAGCAAGTGCAGCTTGGGCAAGGGCAAGCTGAGAAAAACAGTTAAAAATGTTTCTGCACGGGATTATCTGTTTTCCTAGGAGATATATAGCTCCTTCAGAGTCATTTTGTGAGGGCAGTAGAGTGCCTGCTGGGGTACTGACACACAGGAAAGATATGGTGAAACAGCATCAACCCTCAAAGAAATTCCCGTAAGACACACCCAGCAGGCAACCTGCCACAGCCAGGCCTGCCAGGACCCCACTGTGGCTGCAAGAATCCCCTTCCTGGCCTAAAAGAATACCTAGGGAGCCAACAGACAACAGCTACAAAGGTGCATCCCCACCTTCCCAACATGGGAAACTCATGCCACCAACCCTGTCCCTGTCCTCCCTCCAGGCCTCAAGGAATCTCTCTCCCAGGGTGGTCTGATCTGCACAGCAGCAGGGGCACGACATGGATTCAGAGACTCTTGTGGCACTCATGCACTCAGCACAGGACTTGCAGTCTGAGCCTGCCCAAGCCACCAGAGGACACAGCTGGTGAGCTTCATGTCCACCAACAGCACGCAGGGACATTTACAGGACCAGTCCTGCAGGCCAGATGTGATCAGTCCCTGCTTGTACCAGCAGCCCATCTCTTGCAGACAGTGACAAAGCTCTTTTCTTTTTGAGTCCATCCCAAAGAGGACCCCCTGAAGTTAAAGGCAGAGAAACCTTGGGAGATGGACAAACACTTTACGCCTCTTTTGTGGGTGCTGCACCCATTTCTGGATCAACAATAGGCTGTGGAGGGCAACACACCCTTACTGTAAAGGGACTGGGAAGCACCAGCAGATGGGAGAGGACCTCAGCCTCCCCAGGGAGCCATCTGGCAGCACCCCTGTGTGGAGAGAGGTGCAGTTGTCCCCAGAGACCAATGAGCAGATCCACCCCTGCCCTGTCTCCCAAGGAGCTGCTCCCAGCACTGCCTCAGCCCTGTGCCAGAGCTGAGATGGGAAACACTTGTCACTGCAGCTCCACACAGGAGCGGAAAAGCCTGGGATTTATAGCACTAACTGCTTGGCATGCTCACATTTTGCTGAAGGCATCACAAGGCACACAAAACCAGAAAGGTCCAGGACAGGCTCAGCCCACAGACTGCACCTCCTCTAGGTTTGCCAAGTTTTACAGCTCTACCTCCCACCAAATCACAGTTGCAGCCACAGGCACATGGAGGGGGAAACAAGGGAGCTCTCAGACAGCTTTAAATGAGATGTTAGCACAAGGACATCTTCCAGCACACATGCCTCCACAACAGGGGCTCCACCTGCTCCTGGGGACTGCAGAGAACCAGAGCAGCCCCACCACTCACAGCACATGGCCTCACAGCTCCCAGCAGGCAGCATCTGGCCTTGCTTACAAAGGTAAGAGGAATATCTGCAACACCTCAGCAATATCAGAAGTTTCCTGTTCATGTAAGAATAATTGCAGAAGAATGGCCAAGGCCAGGACCAAGCAGAAGACTGGATCCTTAAGGTGGATGGCTGAGCAGGATTCAGGCTTGTAAAGCACATGGGAAGCCTGCTCAGCTGGAGCAGGAGATAACCTGCAGGTACCATGGCTCAAAACCTTCCAAGCAATTTTCCACAGCTCCTCAGCAGAAGCTCCACTGTACAAGCCCTACTGTAACAGCAAAGGAAGCAAGGAGCTGCCTACACCTCTCTGCAATGTAAGCTCTGCAACTGCTGCAAAGATCACTCTCTAAAAATAACTTCAAAAAGGGCATTTGACAGCTCCATGGAGAGCATGAGAACACTCCCACCTGGGTGTCCTAGCAGCTCCAGGAGCTCAGGAGTTTGCCCTGGAAAAGTGCAGGGAGGGAAGCTGGGGCACAGGCAGGTAGAGCCAGGACAGCACTGTCACAGGCCGAGTGTGGGCATTGAGTTATAATCCCAGCTCTCCGATCCCTCACATCCCTCAGCTGATAGTCCTGAAAGCCCCGGAAGAGGAGGAGCAGCTCAAGACATGTGCAGAGCCCGTCTCTGCTGACAGCACAAATGGGCAGCACAGATCCTCACAGAGAGCAGGGGCTTCAGTCAGACCACAGGCCTCCTCAGGGAGCTGAGGAACAGCACTGCTCCTTTAAACACACAAAGCTGCTACAAGCCCAACACACAGGCATTATCTGCAGGGTCTGACATTTATTTCCAGAGCAAATGAGGGGGCAGGAAGGGTCTGACTTACCAAAAATGCATGGTCATCTTCACTGCAGCCTCTCAGTCCAAGACAGAAACGCTTCAACTTCAGCTACACTCCAGGAGGAGCAAGTTAGGAAACGCCGACAAGCATTTCTAACATTAACACTGTCAGTGAGGGCAGCCTGGATTCTTCCTGGCACAGACAGCTGCTATTAAAGGTAGCGAACGAACTCCTTCTTAAGGGCGAGTGACATCTTTCCACGGCTTTTCAAGCAAACCTCTTCCCTGAAGAGGATTTCTAGGAAACTCCTGACACACAATCCATGCTCACAGCCCTGCACACGATCCCTGAGACACCAGGCACACACGGAGTGAGACAGCACATGAACCACCTCCCGCCCAGTTTTCTACAAAAAAAAAGAATCCTAAACTAAGGATTCTCTCCAGGGGAAACCAATGGCTCCCAGAAACCAAGAAACATGGCACAGGGGACACAGCCAAGGTCACCCAGCTGACCAGACTTCAGAAACTGTCAAAATGAGGAAGATGGGCTGGCTCATGCCCCCACAGCTGCTGAGCCACCCTGGTCTCTCTGAGCAGGGAAAATGTGCCCACCACCCCTGCAGGAGAGGCTACTCCAGAACCAGTGCCTGACCCAGTACATCTGGTGCAGACACATCTCCAGCTTGAAGACACGTCACCAGCAATTCCTCTGCCAGCACGGAAGGCAGAAAAGCTTTCAAGGACACCTGTGAGCATTCAGGTTAAATGGTTCAGGGACAGGGGCTGGAAAAGCCGTCAGCACTAGAGGGAAAACACCATGTTGGTCTGGGCCCCTGAGAAAAGGCATGAGTTGATCCAGCTGCCGCTCTGGGCACGAAGCACAGCAAGGACACCCCAGTGCTAGGACAGGAGGCCACCTGAGGCAAGGCTGCAGCAACCCAGGGTATGCAAGCGAGCCAAATCATGGAGGAGATGGAGGGTCAGGCCCTCCTCCCAGCCAGCTCAGAGACCAGCTGATAGTTCACGACCTAAAAACTAAAATCAGTGGTGGGGGAGAGGAAAGGTTGACATGAACAGGAACTACAGGACAGCAAGACCAGACACCAGGCAGGACTCACAACTTACAAAAAAAATAAGAAAACCCAACCCAGCCCACTCACCTTTAGGGACAAGTGATTTGCAAATTAAAAGGGGGTGTCCACCCTCCAGGAAGGATCAGGAGCAGTTTCCTCCACTCCAGTTTACCTCTGCTGCACCGTTCTGCCTGTTCTGCCAGGCTCTAATGAAAAGCTAGTTAACAGTTAATTATTACCCATTCAGACACACGATCCCCTACTCTGACTGCCGGCTGGGAGGGATAAGACAGTCACGTGATGCAAAAATCCCGACCTTATGAAAGCACGGGCAACTATATTTAGTCGGAAAAACGATGACCTAGCGAGCCTGCTCCTCCCTGGCCCCCGCTCAGAGGAGCCGACCTGCCACCTCCCAGAATCCTACCTCCATGGCACCCGGGAAGATCCTCATCCAGCAGGAGTTGTAATACTTAAAACAGGGACACTGGCACGGGAGCAAGCCCTGTGTGCACATCCAGGCTATCCCGGGTGGAGGAGACCAGCGCACAGCCCAGGCTGAAGGACCCTCCCTCCCCATCCTCAGCGCTCTGCAGCGGGTCACCTTGTCAGCAGCAAAAGCTGATAAGCACCCAGAGCAACAAACAGGGGCCTAGCCCAAGGTCCTGGACCTTATCTTGAAAGCAGGAGGCACACTGGAAACCTGACCAGAGTGACCAGCATAGGAGACCCATTCAGCAGCAAGGCTCCAGCTGCTGGCTTCTCCATGCCCAGGGCTGGTGATGCCCAGAGCTGGTGACAGAGCTGCCCTCCTGGATCAGTCCAGCCCTCTCTCCTCAGGGCTGGGTGACCAAGACAGACACCGGTGTGCTGAGAACAGAATGGGAGCCAAGGCAGCACCACTGCTGCAGAGACATGGCCCTAGGAAAACAACACCAAGGGGTGTTGTTGCACCCCTTTGGTGCAACAACAAAATCCAAGAGCAGCACCTGCTCCCTCTTCAGTGAAAGAGCTTCAAAGCAGAAGAAAAACAAAAAGCCTGAGGAGCAGACATCATTAATCTCTTGACATCAGCAGAAGGGTGCTCTCTGCCTGGATCCTGCTGTGTCTGACGAGACAGCGCAGCCAGCGGCGCCCGTGGCACGAGCGAGAGGAGGTCACTGCATCGCTGCCGAAGCCGTGCTGACACCATCCCTTTAATGGCCCTCAGCCTCTTCTGCAGCTGCATCTGGGGACTTGGAAGCTGACAAAACCCTTCCTAGGAAGCATCTGGTATGTCTCACTGCAAATATTTAACAACAAAAAGACAGGAATTGAGAGCCAAGCGCCTGCAGAGAGACCCTCCAGCTCCAAGCATTCACACTGTCTAGGAGGAGACTGTGCAGCTCCTACTGTGCCAGTGGAGGGGGAGAGGGGTTGTACAAGGCAAAAGGGAACTCTGCACAAAATATGCCTCTGGAAAACCTGTCATCTCAAAGAACAGAATGGGTTTCCAGAAAGGAGACTGATGTAATTCAAACAGCATCATTCCAAGTTCCTCCCGCTGTGATTCCTGGACCTTCCTGGCTGCTTTGGCAGAGGCATCCCTGCAGGACCAGTGTCCCCTGAGCAGTGGCCACTTGCTAAGTGATCACTTAACCTTGCCCTCAGCCTGCACAGCTGCAAACCTGCCTCCCTGACTGCACAGAACAAGAAGAGACTGAGCAGCAGCTCAGCACGTGAGGTCAAGGAACACAAAGGCAGCACGGTGCAGAAATCCAGCTCCATCTTCTGGGGCAGGGGACAGTAATAGTGATTTGGTGGTAGGAGCAGGTGCAGCAAACTGTCCCAGGAATTTAGGGAGGCAATACCTAGGTCTCCCACTAAGCAAGGTGTCTCCATAAATGTGCTGAAGAAATCTTACAGTCTCATAACCACCTAGATTAAACTGAGCACAGGTGTGGGAGCTTCCTCCTGTTAGTGAATCCAGAGCATTAAAATCATGACAAGGCACTCAAATATCCCTGTGATCTTGGAGAGCAAGCAGAAGGGCTTCTTTTTGTGCTGCTTCAGGATTACTGCACCTCAGCTGAACTTATTTCAAGGCATGATTTTCCAAGCAGAAGATACACTATCCGCACTTATGCCCCCCCCAACCTTGAGCAAAATGCGGAGACACACCAGGTTTTACTAGATAACTCTGATATAGCAACTCTGAACTTCCTGGGTTCACAATCACATGAATCCTGCTGTATAAACCACTCTCCCTAATAAAGCTAATTCCAGTGCTACAGGTGGCTGCCTCCCATGTCAATACAGAGCATAAAAGAGTACAACACCCTAATCAGACTAAGTCTTCCCAAAGGAGTCAGGAATACCCAATTACAAAAGAGTGCAACATAGCAGTTTCCTAATTTAAAAATCCATCTCCCCTTCATCTCCCCTCCTTTTATTTCTAAAGGATTAAAAACCACTTCCTTGCAGTGGCAGTATCACCCTCATCTCTTTATGGAAAACTTCACAGCATTTAATTCAAAGAGGCATTTATAAACTCAAGAAAGATATCTCAGACACTGCTGACAGTTGTACAAAATGATCAGGTCAGGGTGCAGCAGATGAAAAAAAGTCATCAGGAGTGGTGAAACCAAGACAGAGCATCACTTGCTGCTCTGCTGAACACCAGCACATCCACAGCTGCACTCTGCAGTCAGCTCTGGTCTCTGGAATTCAACAAGGGCACAGGGCTGTTACAACTGCTCAAAGAAAAGCAATTAAACCACCCAGAGGCAGCTCCTCAAGAGGTGAGACTAAAAAGGCTGGGATGCTCCACCATGGAGAGGAGGAGGGCTGGCTGCAGCATGTAGGAGGCCAGGAGGGCACAGGCACAGCACACTAAGCTAGCAGGAGATCCACTTGAAGTGGCAGAAGTATTCCCTTTCAGATCAGGCAGTAAATTTCACACAATATCAAGTTCTGGGAGCTGAACAGCATCAGCTGCGTGGCAGAGGTTTGGTGTTCGGAGTGAAGTTGTGCACAGACATCCAGCTGCAAATGTGCCAGTCCTCCTCAGCAGCAGAAGTGGAAAGGTGAGTGTGTCCCTCAGCCTACCAAGCCCAACCCTGCATCTCTCAGGGGTGTTGAAGTCTCTCAGCTTTCCATCTGAACTCCAGACCACATGGTATGAAATGGCTCCTTCTGAAATGCACCCTACAGCTGCCAAATCCTGGTTGTGGGATGCGAGAGAGGAAAGCACTGAGGCACTGCTGTGCCAGACAGAAGGAAAGTGAGGCCTCTCTTCAACAGCTGCTTTATTTGCAAACACTATTAGGTAACTGGGACGCCAACACTGCTGTGCTTCCACCTCCATAGTGCTCCCACGTGACACGGGGATGATCCAGGCTGAGGATCCAGGCTGAGGGCAGGCCGCCACATCCGTATGCTAACAAGCAGGAACATGCTCTGGGGCACACTACAACTACTGTGCCTACAAAATGGCTGAATTTTGGCTCAGGCACCCCACCTATGCAATTCCCAACCCTGATACTGAGACTCAGCATCTTCCATCACTCTGCTAACCATCTCCTTGGGAGAGGACCAACAGATTTCTCACCCAGAGGGGAAACCAGTCACAGACACACCTGACTTCACAAGATTAAGCTTAAAAAACAGATCACTGATACATGTGTGGGAGTTCTGGTGACCAGAGTAAATTAACTCATTCAATAACCTCAGCAATGAAAAGAAGGTGAGGGAGTCAAACCCAACAGCCTCAGGAATGCACAACAGCTCTGGTGGCAGGAGCAGTGCCACTCTGCCTTTGCCTGCTGCCTTCACACTTCACTGTGTTTTGAGATACCACAGCTTCCAGAGAAGCTTAGTGCATGGGAAGAAAAAGCATGGCACCAACTTCAAGGCTTTTCTGGAGAAAGGTATGACAAAGACTGCACAGGGTCTGTGCAACTACCATTTAGAGGAATCCTGTTTAAGCTTTAACTTATCTCCTAAAAACCAAATGGAATAGTAAAAAAAGCCCCAAGCTCCATAGGTAATGTTTTCTGCAACACTGCTGACATGTAACAAACACTTTCTGAAGCGCTATCATCTGCTGCAGACACACTCCTGCCCCACCCTGCAGGCAGCTGTGCAAGGTCCCCAACCAGCTAGAGAACAGAGGATGGAGTAGTGCCAAGCAAAGGACATCTCTGAGTTCACAGCACAGGCAGACAAAACCCAATATCCAAAGAAGACAAATCTCCAGCAAGGTGAGAAAAGCGTCCTACAAACTCAACAGATGGGAATGAGATCATCTTCAAACCCCTAGTATTTCACTCTTACATGTTAAGAGAACAAGAAAATCATGAGGGACTTATAAATGTGGAATCAAAGCCTTAATCCAGTGCATCTAGTTCTACACCATGGCCTTGGTAGCTGGCTTGAGCTCTGGAAACACACTCACAACTTCCATCCCTCTGTTCAGCTAGCAAGTTGAATTACTTCAGTGTTACACCAGATCACCCCAAACCAATGAGTTATTTTCCCTGAAATCAGCTTTAAGACACCAGAGCTGATTTCCCTACTTCCAATGCCTCCACCATCAACAGTGATTTATCCTCATACCAGCCATGAACTGGTGAACTAGGATCCCATGCAAAGCCAAAGATGGACATCAGAGGTGGACACAGTGACACTCTGGGGTGACACAAGGCCAAGTCAGGCACCAACTTCCATTCCCAGTGCCTGTGCTATGGCACATCCCCACATGGCACTACAGCTCTGAAACAAAGGCACTCACTGACTGATCCTGGTATCACTGGTTAAAACACAAACCGTTCCTTCAGTCTTGGAACTTCCACAACATCAGCCTGGATGAGGAGCTTCTGGCAATTCGGGAAAGGCAGGAATTGAGATCATCAATATTTGCTTGTGAAAACTACATTTCTTTCCTGATTTGAAACCTCCATCCAGAACAACCTCGCTCTCCCAGCAAGGCTGCACACACCACTGGGGCCAGGAAGTTTTTTTCTTTGCACTGATGGCAACACAGTGAGCAACTTGCTTGTCCTTAACAGCAATACTCAACAGCAACACACTGACTACAAGCCATGGGGGAGGTCTGTGTCTTCCCAAAGTACTGCAAATTCAAATATATATCCCTCAGGTTCACAGACACATCCATCTGTATACAGGTAACATATAAACAACAACAACAATCTGAGTTACATTTGCATCTTGACACATCAGATTTTTCAATTATGTGTGATGAGCAAGACCTACAAGTTCCCAAACTCCTTCACCTCGGACATCCAAATTTGCTATGCTACAATGTATGGGAGGAAAGGACCTTCCAGCTGTTTAGTCATCACTACATGAAAGCATAAAAGATGTCACTGCTATACAGGAATGACCAAATATTAGAGGTTTGTTTAGGAAGTTCTTTTGCTTCGTTTTTTGGGTGGGGTTTTTTTGGGGTTTTGTTTGTGGTTTGGTTTTGGGTTTTTTTACATTGATGTCCATTGCATATTTCAGACTGTACATGGCACGTACCAGTCTTCTAAGTCTGGTTAGAGCTGACTCTGAAGGAAGAGAAGTGCAGGGAAGGCAAGGGAGAAGGAAGTTTGAAGAGCTCCATTTTTATTTAATACATACCAGACTGGCCATCAGCTGGAAATATATCTGTAAAAGAAAAAAAAAAAAAAATCATCAGTATTAGTTGCAGCTGGAGTGCAAATCATATTTAAAAGGTCTCCTCTCTCGATTTGTTTGCTTTAGCTAAACAGAGGAAGTATTTTCTTAGTATCTCAAGTTAAACATCAATCCAGTTTGGAACCCACCTCAATTCAACCACTTGTTGTGAGAAAGATTTTGAAGGAGTCTGTTTACCCGAATGCACTGCTCTCCTAAATAACCTTCTGCATTGGCTTCTAGCAGACAAAAGTGAGCAATAAAAAAAGTTGTTGAGAGGTACAAAGCTCCACACAATGAGCTGCTTGATGGCAGCCCACACTCCTCCTGAGCAGCAACATCAGATGGAAATCTACAGAGAACATCTAACAGGGAGCACACATGGAAGCCAAGGCAAAAGCCAAGGGGGCATTCTTCTGATTGTCCTTGGTTTTGCAGCCAGGAGGGACATCAGCAGCTGTGCCTGGCTCTAACACAGCACGTACATACACCAGACACACACCCCCACCACCAAATGGACACCCAGGGCCTTGGCACATCACCCATCAGATCAGAAGAACCCCTTCCTTTTCCCAGCTCAGGAGTCTGTCAGCAGGCACAGGCCACTGCACAGGACAGATGGAGTCTGGGGGGTTCAGACCCCAAAACAGATTATTCAAGCTCTTTCCAGTTAGGAGTACAAGCCCTTCTCTTGGAGGGCCTTATGTAGTGATGGGAATATGTTTATGTAAGTAGCTGGAAGGATCAGACTTAAATTAAGGAGCACACAGGACAGCGTGCGTGGAAAACCCCTGTTGATAAGGCTTCCCCAGAAGATATGAGAACAGTACTTTTGAGAGAGCAATACATCATGCTTTCTTCAAGGATCCTGGAAGAGGAGGGGGAAGGAAGGCTGCCAGCAAGGCAAGGTCCTCCTGGGACAGGGGCAGGCCCCTGGCTTCTGCTTATCAGCTACCCAAAACACACATTCAGCTGCAAAGTCACAAGAGTTGCAGCAAGGACTACCCCTCAGGCAGGGCAACGCTCTCTGGCCTGGGCTCAGCTCATGCAGAAGCAGCAAAAACATCCCTCTGCAAAAATAACTTCTATTTCTCTTCCTTTGACTTGCACCATGCTCAAAGCATTCTCATGGTGCGTGGCCATTTGAAGGCAAGGTATCAAGGACTGCCCAGCACATCCAGAACAGTCTCCAAGCACCACTTTCAATCCTTTGCAAGCTCCATGTTCTACTGCAATCCTCCACCAGCCTATGTCCCAAATGCATTTAAATATTTTGTCTATCTGTATGGTCACTGAGGAGTTCAGGCTTCTACATCAGCAAGCTGAAACACCCTGTACTTCATAGAATCATAAAATCGTTAAGGTTTGAAAAGAGCTTTAAGATCTCAAACAAGATATAATTTATTTCCCTACGTGGGCTTCTTGGCAAAGGAACAAGGTGGTAACACTGGTATCCCACCTGTTTCAATCAGCTGTACCAGATGCTACCAAAAACCAAAATAAATAACAGCACCACAATGGTTGACAAAATAAATTCCTTTGTGTCAGCCAGGAATTTAGCAAAGCCAGGCTTTGGCAAGTGTTCCCTTGCTGTACCCTGAGGGGTGCAGTTCTCCAGTGCATTCCTGCTAGGCTGTCCCACCAACTCTTCATCAGACACGCCACAGCAGAACCAGCCATTCACAACAGGTCCAGGCTCTAGATACCACAAATGCCACCAAATCAGGCACATCTGCAGGTGACCCCTCAGCAACATCTCCTATCAGACGTGTCACCACCATAACTCCAAACTCACATTCCCTCAAGGTCTCCTCTCAGCTCACTGCTGTATTCCCCACTGCTCTGTCCTGCTCTAGATGTGCAGCAAGGCTCTCCTGGATCCTCCTGAGCTCAGCCACAGCTCTAGAGCAGCTTTGTCACTACATTTACTAGAAAAGCAGTGACTCTACTCAGTGGCTGAGGTCAGCAGAAAGCAAGGACCATGTGTGATGGCCAAGGGCAGATACAGCTCACATTCACCTCAAGAGGCTTGCCAGGGCAACTCCTGTCAAGGAAAGACACTTGCATCCAGAGCTCAGCCCCCTTGTCTGGGAGAGGCTGACCTTGTCCAACTCATCACACCTATGATTAACACAGATTTGACTCCAAGCTCTCCAGAGCACACTGAAAACACTGGGTTTGCAGGCAGCTTTCCCCACAGCTGAGAGCAAGCACAGAGCAGCCCCAGTGAAAAATGGGGCTGCTGGGAGGACACATGTGAGGCAGGGCTGGTCAGGGAGCAGCAGGCACAACAACCCTTTGGGACACCTTTTTCCCCTGCAAGCACAAGTGACTTAAATTAAAAATTAGCCTGCCAATTAAGGGCAGCACCTCAGGTGCCCAAGAGAAGTCTAAATCAGGCAGTGCTTTCTTTTCCCAAGAAAGCCATTGTAGGGAAGCAGGCAGAAACATAGTGGGCAGCAGGTAAACCCCGGGGCTGCCCTCCAAGGAGCCCATCTCATACGCAGCAGGGCTGAGGCTGCCTGCCCAGGTCAGCTCCCCTCCCAGCCCTCCCAAGGCTAAAACTCAAACACAATGAGCAAAAAACCTGTCCCTGTGCCTTGGTTCTGAGTCCCAACACAGAAAGGTGAAGCCAGCAAACCAGCCCTACCAATTCTTCCCACCACACACACCTGATATCTCCAAGGCACCCTGATGCCAGGTATCCCAACACTGGCCAGATGCTGCAGGACAATGCTTCACAGCAGCTCTCCACCATCCTGTCAGCCACCTGCTCAGCAGCAGGCAATCCCTGCACAGGACCCAGGCAGTCCTGCCCCTGCCCACAGAACACCCTCCCAGCCATGCCCAGCCCACCCTCCAGGCAGCCCAGTGGGAAGGAGCAAGAAACAACAGTATCTCAATGCAAATGAGCAGACCCATGAGATTTGGACCCTACAGTCTCACACTTCCTCCTTCTTACATGCAGACACTTGTTTCTCAGCATGCACCCAAAATCAGAAAGATGTGGTGTCTGAACAAAGGGACCCAGTGACCCACAGTCATGACGGAAACCAGTGATCTCTTCAGGTACTCCCCAGGCCCCTGATCATTCTCCTCAGCCCCGTACAGAACCCATACAGCCTACAATATCTCAACAGAAAAACACATTCTGTGAATCCTCCCGTTATCAGCAAAGTAGGGTAGAGGATGGAGCGAGGAGGAGGAGGTCAGGGGTGTGCATGGCATCAGAAAGATGTGGTGTCTGAACAAAGGGACCCAGTGACCCACAGTCATGACGGAAACCGGTGACCTCTTCAGGTACTCCCCAAGCCCCTGACCATTCTCCTCAGCCCTGTACAGAACCCATACAGCCTACAATATCTCAACAGAAAAACACATTCTGTGAATCCTCCCGTTATCAGCAAAGTAGGGTAGAGGATGGAGCGAGGAGGAGGAGGTCAGGGGTGTGCATGGCAGATGTCAGGATGCTGGGACAGGCTCAGAGCATCCCTTTCAAGACCACCAAGTGAGGGTGCAGATGTGGTACAGGGGTGCTTGCTCTGAGCACCAATGCATAGAGTTGCTGCACACAGCCCAGGAGATATAACTAAATTGAGGGCAGTCATCCTTATTTTAGGTGGTGCTGGGGGTGGATCTCAATTTCAATTTTTGTCTGACAGTATTTTTACACAAAGGAGAAGACCGTATGCTAAAATGGGGCATTTAGAGAGAAAAGCTGATGCATCCACACACATACCCCCTTCCCTAGGGGCTATCTGGCTACTGCTGCTATTCAGGTATCTGGGACAGGTCCAAAAAAGTCACCCCATTTATGAGCCCCCATCTCCCCTCCGCTGCTCCCTGAGGAAACGTGCCAACCACGCTCCTCTGCCAGCCACACTCACAGTGCTGAATCCAAACACCCGCACAGGAAGCCTGTCTTGTCCCAGCTCAGGAGCTACAGCTGGGAAAGGACCTCCACCACCCAGTGCCTGTCCCCAGCCCCCTGTTCCAGCAGGGACACTGCTTCCTCCCTGCAGGGCCCGGGAGGCAGCGGCTGAAGAGCAGCTCATTATCCCTGACGCAAGAGAAACGCTGACTCGTTATTACAGCAACCTGCAGCCATAACTGCCGAGGGGCCGCGGCCACAGGCCGAGTGCCAGCAGGAACCAGCTCCCTGCTGGCCCCCCACCTCCCATTATTATCCTTCTGCTCTCTCAACGGGGAAAAACGACCTCAGAGTGCTTTACGCCACCTGCCAGACACCAAAGCGCGCTGGCTGGCGGAGCACACTGACCAGCGTGCTCGGGGTGAGGGCTGTGCACGCACGGGTACGAGCACAGGGGTGACAGCCAGCTCCTCGGCTGCTCCCAGGGGGACACGGGGCTCATCCACACTGCCACAGGAAGACACCAGCTGATTTGTTCCGGCTTTCGACCCCTGAAGTTGTAACCAAATCATCCTCCACGTTTTGCAGACAAAAGACTCGGACGTCAGCAAAAAAAATGACCTCTCCAAGGTCACAGGGGGACTCGCAGCAGGGACGTGACCAGAACTCGATCACAACGGCTCAAAAGCTGCAGGGCTGCACTGCCTGCCCAGCAGAGGGACTGGGGAGGGAAGTGCTGGTGGATGGCAGGATTGATCAGTATCTCTTCTCCTAACCTGACCTGCTGCCTGGCAGGGCCGATCCAGGCAGGAAAAAGGTTCAAATTACCCAGTCCAGCATATACTGCAAAGAGACCAGAGCTGCTTGAATCTCTTTGGCCCAATGTAACATTTCAGCTCAAATCTGTGACCTGGCTCCCCCTTGGAGGCCAAGGCAGTGTCTGCACAGGTTCCTGAGACAGTTACAGGTCTCTTCAAAGCAACACTCAGCAGAGAAGGGGGTGAGATCTGCTAGGGAAAAGCAGCAAAGCAAGAAACCCAAAACCGAAGATTAGCATGGCCAATTTTATCCCTCCTGAGATCTTGTTTGCTTCCTGTTCCCCTCCTTTGTTACCTGCTGAGCAGGATCGGGGAGGGTCCACCTCTCAGTCACCCAGATCGTCCCAGCTCTCTCCAGCTGCCAGGTGTACACTAACATCTCCCATGCCTCTCAACTTACTGTAAGGTATTTACCCCCTCAAAGAGAAGCTGAAGCATGAGACAGATGGGTCAATCCTAACATGATGCTGGCTAGGTCCCAAGACACCGCTAAGGCGTGAGCAAGAGAAACAAAAAAAATGCTACCGAAGAGTTTAACCCAAATCATTTCCTTTGTAAAGGTATCCAGACCACCAGTATCTGCTAAGGGGTTTTCTGTTCCCTGCCCAGAGGAAAGGTTAGATTCGTTCTCAGGCACCCTCATCACCTACACTGGCTCAAGAACTGCAGCCAGTGCGAGCTCTGACATGAATTTCCCACAAACCACACAGAAACAAATGCTTGAAATAGGTTTTCAGTGTATAAACAGCTGTGAGTTTGGTAAAGTTCAGCTGTGGTGACCTGCTATCTTCACGTACTTGAAAAGTAATCACAGAGTTTCAAGAGGAACAACCCTGAAAAAAAAAAAAATCACCTATTCCAAAATCAAAGTCTTATCTGGGATGAGTCCCTAACTCACTACACACCACACACTTATTGAGTACCTCAGTGCTGATGCTCAGTGTCCTCCAGACCGAAGGGAGCAGGGCAGACCCAGCAGGGCCGTGACACCAGCTGGACACACAGTCACCTGCAGGACCAGCACTGTGCCTGGCAAAAACACCTTTCAGAGATCCACATGGATGGAAGAGGGTCCACGTCTCTTCAAGCACCAGAGATGCCAGCGGGGTTCTGGGGAACCTGACCAGAAGAATGAGAGCTCTCCAAACAGACAGTCCTGCAAATCCAACACTCACACGTGCACAGGCACACAAGGAATAACTGGAAGGTCACAGGCTGTTATTTCTCCCATCCACTTATCAGTGCTTGCACTGGAAAGAACAAACACTGGGTGTTCTCTCCTGTTAACCCCTTCCCCTCATCTCCAAAGTGGAGAAGCAGCGAAGTGCTGCTGCTCCAGAGCATGAGTCTCAACATTCCCTATCATGAGCTCAACAAGGGGCTTCAGTCAAAGTCCAAGGCAACTTAAAGGTGCTTGATTACTCTTCCCATGGAGCAGCTGGTGAGCCATCTCTCTGCCTCACATCCTTTAATCACCAGTGAGCCAGGAGTGATACCACTGGAGGCCTTAGGCCTTCCAGGAGAGCAACCCTACATGATTCTGGTCCAAATGATCACAGTCACCCTCCCCAAACTGCTCTTTAAGCCACTGGATACTGAACAGAAACTAAAATTTCTGGCACAACCAAGCAAAATATATGTCTCAAAGACTCTTGTTTAAATACAGGAGCCATTGTGGTACGGCCCAGAAGCCAGCTGGATCCCACACTGTGGAAACTGATACAGGATAGTGCTTCCCTCTGACAGGGCTGTCACTCTCAGAGCTGCAACACACTTTTCTGCTTGCAATCAAGGACAGACCCAAACCCCAGAGAAGCTTTGCCCAAGGACAGATCCATCTCCATACAAAGGAGAATCCATTAATGTACCCAGAAATCCAGCATCTCCATGAAAGAGGATCCCACTTCACCCCGCCAAACGCACCAGTGTCATGGTAAAGCCCCACAACATCAGACAAGGATGCCATAAATCCCTATGAGAACCCCAGAAACTGAAAATTGCAAGGCTCTCTCCACCCTTAGACTGCAGGCAGAGGGCTGAGCAGGGGGCTGCAGGATAGACAAGGCAGCACAGTGAAGACAACATAATTAAATCTCTTAACTGAATTACAAATCATCAGACACAGTCTGAGGTGTTCCCTCCCTCTGGCCCAGGCTATCTGCTTGGTTTTAATCAAGCACAGCCATTCCAATCACCCTCCAAACTCCACGCTTGCTTGGCTACACTCACTGCTGACAATTACATCAACTCAGATTTCACCTCCAATTGAAGCTAAGAGGGTTATCTTACTGCAATCTGCCATGTCTCCTCCAAATCATCTTCACACAATTGTCCTCACAGGTTTAATTTTAAAATTTAAAACCATGGCTCATTTATGGCAAATTCCTCCCTGCAGAGTATGCAAATGTCACATTCATCATTCCACAGTTAAAAAAACCCCAAAGAACAACAAAACAGAAACCCCCCAAAAACCAGCAACAGTGAGCTTGTAGAGTTCACCTGAGACTGGAAAACCAAAAGTCCCCTTTTTGTTCAGCTCACTGCAAGACCCTCTGCAGTGGCAGAGGATTTCTAAGCACCCAGAAGATGCATGAGATCACAGTCGGTATTCCCCGGAGCTCTCAAGGTTGAGCTGGGAGCTGGGAAGTGAAATTCAATATGATTACAGTGAAGCCTCATGCTTTGTCACCTGAGCACATGGTGGAGACACCTCTGTGATTCGCTCTTCTCTATTGCTGGGTGGAACCCCATCACTCTTCTGTTCCAGTCACAGTAAAAACCTCCTGATCACATTTCTGGGATGTGCTTCTCCACATTTCAGTATCTGCTGCTACAGACACATCATTTCTCAGCATCACACATACTCGTGTCACTCCTTACACTTAATTCTTCATTCTGTTTTTCACTCTGCTTTTCCCTTCACACAGCCTTGCAGCTGACCTGCCAACATGAGCCCACCTGGAGGTAACAGAGCTAAGGTAAAGTGCTTCAGTCACTCCTTTAGGTGTCTCTTTTTGTGCTGAAGGAGGCCAAGAGAATTGCTTTTTGTTATTGTGGTTGTCTTTATTTCCAGTAGGCTCGTTCTGTGAGGTCAGGAGAGCTGACACAGACTTTTTACTACTTGGAAGTGTAACCTTTCCAGTTACAGCAAAGGCATAAAAATTGCAGAGAATCCTAAGGGTCTTGCAGGAATAAACTCAGTGGTTCTTTAGCAACCTATAATAAAAAAAGGGAAGATGTGACCTTGGAGAATCCAAAGAAATTAATTTCCTGTAGTTTAAGTGAAAGCTGGCTTATCAGACGTTTGAGTATTCCTTATTAGCTGTGAGTTCTCACTATTTTATTCTGCCACTAGCTTCATCATCTGCAAACGTGCAAACCAGACAGTTTGGGAAAATAATCACTCATTTACATCACTGACCAGAAGCTTTCAAAAGCACAGTCATAAAGAAAAACAAAATAAAAAAGGCTGTGTGATTTAGTGTAGAAGCTGAACACATATCACAAATAATCTGCTTTAAAGAAACTGCTCAGTATTTAGCAGCATACTCACCTCTGAGTTACCAGGCAGGTAAAACATCAATCTCCCCACGCACCTTTTCTCTTACTTTCCCATCCACAAAACTCTACCCTTTCCTCATTTTTGTGGTTTTTCCAATTTCATACTTGTTTCCCCACATATTTAGCCAGGAAAAAACTCACCTCTTCTCTCAGGTTTTTTCAGACTCCTTAAAAGCTACCTTACCCAACCCTGAAACCCCCGTGTTCTCTCCATACATTGAGTCAAAGAAGTCAAATGACTCCCAGGAAAGGAGAAGCGATAAGAGCCCCCCGTGCCCGGCTTCCTCCGGCGCAGCCGTGCCCTGCAGACTGCAGAGTCACTCTGCAGGAGCTGCACACGCCTGCTGCTGCTCAGCTGGAAAAACGTGCTCAGCACTGTGCCCGGGACAGGCTCCGCTGCCTCCCCGAGCTGTGCCCCCATACCTGCACCGGGGAGAGCGAAGCATCCCCGTGTCCCACCTGCCAGACCCCACTCGGGCTCACACAGCCCTCCCGGCCAGCAGGAACGACACACAGCATGTTTCTGTTCCCTGTCCAGCTTTCCAATCGTGCTTTAACTCTGCCTCGTGTGTCAAGGAGCTTTAACTCTGCCTCGTGTGTCAAGGACGTGTGCGGTTCATGAGCCCCAGCCGAGCCCCCATTTCTCCTGGTTGCCCCCCGGTTGCCACGGTCACCAAGGGATCGCTGACAGAGATCAGAGTGACACTGAGGTGTACCAGAGATGCTTCTCCTCCAACATCTTCCTCATGAGCCAGGGCTGCTTTTGGGAGCGAGTTGGGAGCAGAGAGTAGCACCTGCTACAGCAGCACCTTACAGACCTGATCCCAGCCACTTCAAGGGTGTCCAGCAGGAAGCAAATGCGCTTCCCCAGGAGCGCAGGTCAGGGCACGCTGTGCCCGCCCGCACATTGCGAGTGTCACACGTACTCTGGAGGAACCAGAGAAACATTTTCTAGACCAAGAGAACAAAGGGCATTTGTGTCACCACAATCAGACTGAGCAGCATCACACCAACAACCACCCCTGTTGACCACTTCTAAAGGAAATTACGGTTTCCACCTGGCTTGCTGTGACAGAGCACCCAACCCAGCCAGGGCCACCATGGTCACCTCCAACACACCATCAGTCTGCAGCAGAGAACTCTACCAAACCTTATGGTTCGTCACCACACAAAGGAACAAAAGACTCAAACCCACAAAAAAATAAAATCACAACCACTGCAGAGCGCTGAACCCTGCTGCGTGTCCCCATACAACCCTGAAACAAATGGAAGCGTCAAGGGAAGCTCCTGCTCCTAAGTCAGCTTTGCTCCAGAAGGACAGTGAAGGGTAACTCACTGATAAAGCAGGCATTAGATGAGCCAGTTCCCAGCCCTTCCTCCCTTCTCCTTGCATGTCTCAGCAGAACATCCCCCAGCACACACAGGTTTAATGCTGCAGGAAGAGCTCTTGATCCTGGCAATACCCACAGCGAGTGTCAGACCAAAGCTGGGCCAAATGACCTGCTAAAGATGGCCCCAGCAGCTCAACCAGCACCACCAGCCTGGTTCAACACTGAAACCAGCAGAGCCACAACACATCACACACAAGTTTGCTCAGGAAAGACAGTCCACCCACAAAGCCCCCCAGACTTCAGTATGGACATATAAATGTATGCTCTGATAGAGGAAAGTTCAATTAAGAGGATCTTCTGGGAACCTCCAATTACAGGATGAGCCTCCCTTTAGAAACATGTTGACACTTGACCACAGTTTCCACAACCTTTCCCAAAAACAAAAGTTTATCTTGCACAGCATTAGAACTGCTATCAGCAAACCCATTTCCACCAAATGCCTCGTGCCAGTTTTTGCTCCACAGCTGTCTGACATGCATGTGCACACCCATTTCTCTGTTTGCCAAGCAATCCAGACCGACCCTGACCCAAAATTTCCCCACACAGCAATCTGGTAATTGATTTATTCAAGGACAAATTCAGTTACCATTTGTTCTGGTTGCCCATTAGCATTACCTAAATACACAAGTAGCTCTAAGTTCTCCCAGCACTGCACTAACTTCTTTGAAGCCCTTCTTCTCCCTTTCCTCTGACCTCAAGTCATGCAACTGCATCATTTGATACAAGATATTCAGATGAAGGAGTTATTTCAATGCAAGGAGATAAGTCTCCCAGCTCCATTCAGACTTCACTAACAAGGACCTGGACCTGCAGAACAAGTGGAACCAAATCCCGGTTTCAAGCGAGAAAAGGAACAAATGCAGAATCGGCCATGCCAGAGACCACAGAGTGGATCCAGAGATCCACCCAGAGCTTTAGCCAACCCCAGGAGACAACTTCTTGGCCATGAAACGCTCCACCTAGAC
This sequence comes from Onychostruthus taczanowskii, assembly GCF_017590055.1. NCBI lineage: Eukaryota > Metazoa > Chordata > Aves > Passeriformes > Passeridae > Onychostruthus > Onychostruthus taczanowskii. The sequence continues at coordinate 5,390,895 of NW_024498573.1, forward strand.
AGCACTATCACCATGGGAGAGCTCAGCAGGCATCAGCAAGGTTGCATCATCTCTTTCCCCAAGCTCCCTGTGTACACAGCAAGCCAGGGATTTGTCAGAGCCAGCAGTGTGGAGACTCAGGCCCTTGGTAGGAAGTCAGCAAAGGCTTCAATGCTAAGATGACCAAAGGATAAGTAACACATTAAAGACCATAATGTAAATGCACACTGCGGTTGGGAATGAACAAAGCTCCTCTGACCCAACTGGACCTACGGTAAGAGCACCTGTAATAACTGTAGGGGTTAAAACATTCAGCCTGGTCTGAACAGCAAACACAGCTTTCCACTAAAATGTCCTTTCCTTATTTTGCCAAACAAGCACAACCACAGATATGGCGCTGGAGATTCATTACAGTCTCAGGTATGTAAAGAGCAACCTAACTCTATCCAAGTCTGCATTTGGCATTGCCCTGAAGACAATTTCACACTGTTCGAGCACAGTAAAAAGATCCGGTGTCATAATTTGGAAGGGAGAGCAGAGCATTGCAGCCCCAGTGCCCCCATTTCCAGCCCTGCTTTCTGGACTCAATTTGTCTTCACATCCAAATGAAGTCCTTCTGCTGCCCCAATCCCGGTGGAAATCTCCGTGGCACAATGAGCAATATAAAATTTAAAAGAAGACCTGTGAGGGTAAGGAGATGGCTGGAGAGAATCCTTCAGCAATGCCTTGAACCCGGTAATCTGGAACTGGAGGTCGCAGCAGAAGCAGGCACTGAAGCCCAGCAACCAGGGCCAGTGAGTCAGCTCCCAGGAGCTGCGCTGCATTCCCCAGCCTTCTCTGCCCGAAACAAACAGTGCAGAACAGGGCAAAGGTCCAGCACAAAGCTGAAGGGCAAAGGTATGTGGGGGAGGGAAAACGCTAAGCCTCACGGTTTTTTTGGAGCAACAAGTTCCAGTTGTTCATCCTCCCCAACAAGATGGGAAGAGTTACTCAAATGTGAGTTGTGGGATTGGAACAGAACAGGAGTTTGGAGAGGAGACTTGGGGTGGTGGAGGGAAGGCCTCCTGCTGCGATAGCAGCTCTGTTGCAACAGTCAGAAGAGCTCCAAAACTACATGCCACGACAGAGTGAGAATTGCCCAACACTTTGGAAATAGGTGTGTGCAGGACTACCAAGCTGGATACCTGAGCAAGCAGATGTGTGTGTCTACTCCGAACACGAAGAAATGCCAATGGTAAAACAAGCTTCCCATCCATCTTATCTCCTGTACTGGAGGCTGATTTCAAGGAAAGCCCTATGGGGAGTTAGTCAGCAAGGGGTGAGATGCTAATGAATCTTCCCCTGCCTTCTCAGTACCGGTAGCCAAGTCAGACTTCGCTCGGGCATAGAGCAACACGCACTCTCAACAACAGTCAGCTCACCCCTGGTGCTTGCTGCTAGCAACTAAGGTGTGCCTTCTGGAAAGTACTGCTTATCCACCCAGCACGTTTGCCAAACAGCACGCAGGAAACTCTACTCAAGAAATCAAAGTACCTCCTGCATCTCCACTAGGAAATACACCGCTTTCCCTTGCCAAGCACTTACAAGGAGAATTTTAAAAGTTAGCCCAGGAAAAGCTGAGCAATTGCGGTGCCAGTCATTAAAACCTGCATGTTCCTACTTCCAAGATGTAAATGGCTTTAGAAATAAAGAAGTGCCAAGTGCCTTGATGCAACATTTCTTGAAATACATCCAGCAGGTTTTCAAAACGGGGTGCTGTTAACACCTGTCCGCACCAAGGCTTGCATCAGCATCAGCCCTGGTGCAGGGCACAGCGGAGGAGTACAACATGTTCCAGAAGGTCGAGCTGTTTTAACTGCAAGCCACACTTCTCAACTACAGAAGAACTGAAGAAAACACTTTGAATTTGATTTGTAGCCAGTAGTGCAAAGCTGGTTTTGCTAGAAAACGTTTCCTTCACTAGCACAGACACACATACACTACCATCATGTGTCAGTCAGGCTGCCGGCTGCATTTATTTACATGATAAGAAGAGAACATGTAATAACAAGGGCATGGTCACACAGACCTTGCTACTAGATCATTAGAGAGTAAAAACGAGGCATCATTACAGCTCTGCAGCGTCCCTCACAAGCAGCCAGCAGTGTCAAGTACAAGCCTTGCCACAAGGGACAGGACCATGTGGACCTCAGGACTCAAAAGGATCCTTTCCTCTGACAGAAACACACACGAATAAAAAGGTAAAGTGCATGTCAAGAGACCATGAAAATTTTCTGGTGTGCCACTCCAGAAGAGCCTCAGCCTTCTTCACTCACAGCATCAGCAGTATCACTGGCGTCTAACTCGACCTAAGGGTTGCCCCACTTACTGCCAAGCCATTGTGCTTTTGGGAGGTTAAGAAGCAAGGAGAGGCTTCACTTCAAGAGCCCTCCTTCCTGAAAAAGCAGAAAGATTTGCTCGAACATCCTATTATATTACAGGCTTCACTGCCAACTTTGAGCATAAAAATACTGCAGCAGGTAGGCAAGTCACAAGCTTATAAAGGTAAATCCTAATCCATGAAAAAAGACCCTGTTCTTCAGTCCCTGTGTCACGCCCCAAATGCACTCAACTAGCCCAGCTGTGGGCAAGTCAAACAGTTCAAAACAAGCTGGTGTTTCGACCACCTGGAGGTGGATTTGTTAAGCTCTTCCCTATCCATCAGAAACTCACCAAGATCTTGCAGGTGGCTGTTTTCCCTGAGCTCAATGCTTTTATAAGCACCAATTCCAACGCAGGCCATTACAGAATGCGTGGACACCTAAGGAGAAGGTCTTGTCCATTAAATCTGCTCTGTGGGTCTATAATTAATATAATCATTATTAAAAAATTAAGGCTTTCAAAGCCTGTAAAACAAGTCATAGAGGGATCCCTTTATCTTTCCAGAGCTGTCTGCACTACACTCTCTGGTCTCCTCACTAACCTCTGGTGGATCAGGGCTGGAAACATTTAGTATCTCCAGCACACAAGCACTGCACTGGGAACACTGCTGGATTACGAGCAAAGGCCTTGTAAGCTCTGCTGAGAAACCAAAGAATTGCAGTAGTGACTTTCCGGAGTTCAGAAGCTCTCAATCCACTTCAAGAGTAGAAAAAGAGCCGCTTTCCTTGGATGATCCTCCTGGAGGTCACTGCAACACCACAACACAACAACTCACCTCACCAGCTGATTCTTTCACACAAATTCACGCTCCAGATCTTTTTTGGTAAGTGCCTGCCAAAACAAATCCTCCACCCAATGAAATGAAGACACAACATGAGCCTGCAAACGCTAGAAGAAGGTACCCGGGTACAGGGCTGCCAGGCAAGGTCAGCTGCCAGCCTGCCTCTCGTGGGAGCTCACCAGCCGTGTTTATTTTACACGTTTTCTCTTCTGCTAATGAACACGCAGCAAAAGAAACAATGGCCCAAGAGAGGAGAGCCAGGCAGCAGCACCGGGGGCACTGCTGGAACCAGCCACTGCTGCCAAGCGTCCCAGAACACACCACAAACAAATTCCATTTTTTAAACACCTTTGGGAATACACAGACAACTGTGCTGGCCCAAGGACAATTCTGAGTGTTGCAGCATTAGTCCCTTACCCTACAACTGCGTGGACATGCTAATGACACACCCTCACTCTCTCCCTCAAATAATCATCCTAAGAGCTGCACGGGCCCCCTGCTTGTGTTGGGCAGCTGCCTCGTCGCTGCTGACTCTGACAAATCACACACCTTTGCAACCGATGAGGCTGGCAATGAATCTGGACACTCCTCACACAGGAGACTCAAACAGGAACACTCAACATCGCAGTTTTGCATTTTTTGTTTTTTTTTCTCGGGATCGTTATCTCAGAATGCATCACAATAGAGTGCAACCTTCACACAAAGGAACGATGTGACCAGTTTTGTGTCATAACGCACGAGGTGAATGCAGACAGCAACGCTGTCCTGGATTTCCTTAAGCTTTGCTTATGTCCATGACTACAATGTTGAACTACCAAACAATCCAAACACAGAGTTCTACCTGGCACGATTAACTTGTCCTCTATACTTCCCATTAAGATGACAGCTTTCCAGGTGGAAATTGCAGAGCTGTCCATCTCCCAAGATCAATAACTCTGATGAATCACCATGCTAGGTAGTAACAGTTCTTACAAAACACTGGCACGTACAGTAATTGGGAATTTGTTGGCACATCTGGCAGCGTGATCTCGGCTAACAGAGACAGGTAGAAAAAGATTAAGTCTTTCCCAAACAAGACGCTTAGTGAAAACTTCTGTGCTTTTCTCCTACTCCCGATTCACTTGAAGCAGGTACGAGAGGAGCTCAACACCCATCCCGACAGGCGAGGAAATGGTGCTCTGCAGTTCCAGCCTTTGCTGACGACAGCAGCGGGTTACAAGCGCGATTTGGACAGCGCAGCCCCTCCACTTCCCTTTTCGGGGACCCCCGTTCCCCAGCCGTGCCCCTAGCCCGGGGCGGCGACAGAGCCGCGCTCGGCCGCGGCCCCCGGCCCCGCGGCCGCCATGAGTCGGCAGAGAAAGGCGGCGCGGCCTGCGCGGGGGAGCCGCGGCCGCGCACACGTGGGCAGCGCAGGCCGCGGCCCGGGGAAGGGCCCCCGCGGGGGCGGCGGGGCCGCGCTCCCGGGGGAGCCGCACGCCGGGAACCGACCACGTTGCCGGCGCTGCTGCGGCGGAATGCCGGGAGCGGGAGGGGAGGGGGGGCCGCGCCCCCGCCCCGCTCCCAGCGACCCCCGAGCACCCACCGGGAGGCGACTGCCCGTTCACGGCCGGCGCGTTCTTCGTCCAGGGGTTCACCTTGGGCGGCGGGGCCTCGATGAACTCCCGGCGCCCCGCGCCGCCCGCCTCGCCGCCGTCCTCCGCCTCGCCGCCGGCCCTCAGCAGGCTCTCCTTCTCCTGGTTGTTGCTCTCCTCCTTCTGCTGCTTAGCGCTCGGCGGCCTCGGCGCCGCCGGCCCGCCGTCGGGGCCCATGGGCGGCTCGCCCTTCTCCCGGCCGCCGTCCTGCGGCGGCTTCAGCACCAGGGCGCGCTCCTCGGCGGGCAGCAGCGGGGCCGTGCCGGGCAGCAGCGCCTCCACCTGCGTCGCCATCTGCGCGCCCCCGAGCCCCGCCGGGAACCCCCCGACCCCGGTGCCGCCGCAATATGGAGCCGCGCGGGGACCACGCGACTGCCGCGGGGGCGCGCACCGCCCGCCCGTGCGCGCCGCCGGCGAGGGGAGGGGC